>NC_083566.1:300366-600733 GCF_019925205.1 Metopolophium dirhodum | reverse complement strand
ATATTTAAAACTCAACAATTATTATCAAACTATTCTTATATATTTCCTATTTTTTTTGTTTTTGTTAATTTTTTTTTTTGGTCCTTCCTTCTACGTATATTATTATTTTATAATATAATCATACTTCAAATGGTATGTGACATATAACCCAACTGAAATGACAGCATTTATCAAACTGAAAAAAATAATGTTAGTTATATTATATTTTATGCATTTATTGAAAAGTTTTGTAATGTATTACAAACTGCGAATAAACGTTGTTAAAAAATCAATCTCATCATATTTTATGAAATATTTTAATCCATCATTATTATTTTTTTTTGTTAACTATTTGCGTTAGTTAAAAATTAAAACCAGAAACTTGCCCAATAGGCAGGTGTTATAAAAAAATTGTATTGTAGAATTACAGCTTTATCGATAATATTAATTAATGATGTAAGTATAGGTCGAATATCGATACAGTCGTTGATATATTATTTTTCCTTAACGTACCTATATTTTGTTGTATTGAATTTTGCCATGTAAGATAATATCATTATTAAGAATATTAATTTATCAACGAATATACGAACCGGGACATTAAAAAAAAAATACATAGGACCATCGTCTCTTGAAGAGCTTATATATTATATATATATTTTATGTAGGTACTGTAGTCGCCATCGCGTGGGTACTTACGATGTAAGACGCCAACACGTTTTGTCCATCATTAGATACCTATACTTAAATACGGATTTATTATAGATTTCCGTCGCGTCGTCTAAATAATAACGCTATACGCGCGGCGAGTATAGCGTAAAAACCGGACAAAATGTAGAAATAAAAACGTTAACGACGTTTAAAAAAAAAATATATGTAATAGATATATATATATTATATTGCAATACCATGTCTCGATGTTCTTGGAAAAAAAAACCGTAGTTGACGATTTTTATAGTCGACAGATGCGCGAGTGTAGGTACCGTAAAAAAATATAATGATAAAAGTCGTACACGATAATAATATTATTATATATATCACCGTCGTCTTGGCACTTTAAATGGGCACATGCGCCCCGACAATAATAATATCGTCGGAGATGAAAACGAAAAATCGACGCGGCGAAAACATTAAAGTAATACTTGACTTATATGTGTCGTTATTATAATGTGCGTGTGTGTGTGTGTGTGTAGTTTATTCCGGATAGGTTGTGTCTTCGGTGGGAATCGGACGAGAGTCGTAAAATTGTCACGCTTCGAATAGATCACGTACGACGCATCGTGTACACGGATGGGGCTAGATGGACAGACGCCGGTCGATCCGAGCAGTGCACATTATACGCCGTAATATTATTATAATATCAGTCGTTTAAACGATAGAATTCGACGCGCTTTGCTGACCCGGTCGGGGTTTACCGGACGGTGTTGGCCGTTGCTCAAATTTCCTGAGATATACAGCGTGACGTATATTATGATATGCCTACCTGCTTCAATAATTATACGGTACAGTCACAGCGCGCATAATAGCTGCAGTGGTTCACAGCCTTTTTAAAACTGCCGCCCACCCCGAGAAGCAAAATACTTTTCAACGCCTCCCCCCCCCTCCTCTTCAAAATAAAAATGAAAATAATACACACGAAAAGCTTATAATTAAATAATAAATATAATATAATGTAAAATATGCAATGTAAATATAATGTGTAAGTATCTACAATGTTTGAACACAATTTAAGTGGATTAAATAAATGTTTTAAAATAACAGCTGTACTGATCAGTAAGATGGTCGTACTTGGCGATTCAAAGTCGGTTTTTTTGTTTTTTTGTTCAAACCTTGTGAGATGGAGGCGTAAGTTTCCACATTTGACGATTATGTCCAGTCGATTTCTTTTTCCCGTTATTAGATCCGTCACCACACTGAATTCTCACTCAACGAGATAGAAATGGAAGGTAATTAATATTTTTTTACGACAGTCCGCTAAAGTCCAGGATGGGTTTGACTGATGGTAAGTTGCCAATTATTTTTACGTTTTTATGTAAATACATGCTCATCAACACCCAACGGCTATTATGCATGTCGAAGTGATCGCCTGATAGCCCGCGAGTACGACTGTAAATTGTAATATTATTATGACTTCAGGCATCCCGCCATCAATTGCCAACAAAATATGAAAAATGTATTTTTGACCCAATTTTTTTGACTGTAAAAACATGAATATATGTTTGAAAATTTAATAAAAGGTTCCCGATAAGTTACTATGATAGCAGTTAAAAAATGTTGGATACATTGGAACAATTTTTTTTCATAAGTATTTGAAGTTCAAATGTTGACAAAACTCATCAAAATCATGAACATTTGCAAATTATTTTGCAGTTAAGAGCATAATAATGCTTAATTTTTATAGCCATAAGGATTGGAAATTTAAAACAATAGGTTCCTATCTTAATACAAAATTATGTGTTGGTGGAGACCGGAGCCTGTAGTCTATTCTGATTTATAAGCCCTATCAATGTAAAACTATAAATTTCATTAATTGACGATTGTTCAGATGTCACTTGGTGATCGATGTAAAAAGTATGAAAAAAAGAATAAAATATAATAATGCATGTAAAGCAATAAAGAGCATTATTTTACATTTTTTTAAGCGCACGTCCTCAGATATTAGTTTTTACGAAAGACAGGGTGTTGTTTAAGTGTATTAAGAACCAGTAATATATTAATACCTATGTGTAGGTATTGTATAACAATTGTTTAAAAGATACGAGAAATCTATACCTATCATAATGTTTCGTATATTGTTTACATTGCAATATCGTTTGGAGACGTTTAAAAATAAACTATATGGGACACAATTCAGATTTCATTTAAGTGCGAATTCACTTAATCTTAGGTATAGGTACGACATCATGTATTTCATTGTTTGAACATACTATTAAATACTATACATTATCTGTTCGTATTACAACGATTATAGAATCGTATCCCCCCCTCCCTCACTACAGTAAATAAAAAAAAAGCTGGTGTTGTCAACACTCACGCACCACCATAGAAGGCGATGAGGAGCGTTTATATAAAGTAATTATGACGATATAAATGTACGAGTTGTGCTAGGTTTAAGTTATAGGTAATAATAGGTGTGGTATCAAATAATTGTTATTGAGAAATTATAATCTGCGGTTTAATTAGAAAAATATTACATACTGAGGTATTGAGGCTGTCCAGGGTACGAAAAAATTACATATTGCTATTGGCTAGTGATATCTTCCTGATGAGGGGAGAATTCTTAGCAAAATTACTATGGTTAATTAGGTAGTAGGTAAAAGAAACTCTTAAACCTGGTGCTACCAGGGACACGGATATCGAGTCGGTCTAACAGACGGGGTGCATAAATATTTCCTCCAATAAGCCCATTAATAAAACGACAACTGGCGATATTACGACTTGCAGTTAACGATTTAAGACCAAGAGTACTGCTGATATGACTATTATAGTCGTAGCAATGAGAGTATAATTATTGATATTTATACAAAAAAAAAATTAAAATATATATTAAAATTGTATGGTGTATAGAAAGCGAAAATATAAACATTCAGTGAAATTTTTATGTATCTACAGTTATTCGTTTTTGAATTACAACAAAATAAAAAATCACTAACTTGAGAAATCGAGTGAATATCCAATGTTGTAAACATTTGGACTTCAAACGCTCATAAACATTTAATGTGACTTTCTTACAAATATTTTTTTTGTTGATAAAGGTAGATAACCTCATTGGTGGAACTAGGGGGGAGGGCTAGGGGAGGATTAGCCCCCTGACTAAGATTGGCTAAACCCCACAAATATCCCTTATTGATTTAGATATAAGTCCCCTATAGGTTATTTTAAATAAATAGTTTTGTTAGCCCTCCCCCCAGAATTTTAACCCTAGTTGCACCTATGGATAACCTTATAAGAAATCTTGTATTACATTTTAAAATCTTAGGTTTAAAAAAAAATGTTATGAATTTTTAACACAAAATAATTTAAATTTTAAATACTTTCAAAATCGATAATATCACAGTTGGACCACAAAGTTCAATTAATAAATGCACACAATTATGTAAAAAACTAATAATTAATTTAGATAGCTTTAGTTCATTTAATTTGTTTAAAAGTTTTGTTTGTAAATTAAATCTTAATCATATAACTATTTTATATAATTTTATTCTGTTTTCATTCAACATTTTATTTAGAATTTAGATCTCGCCCTCTTCGGTACAAGCTTTTAGCTTTTGAAGGGGTATAATTATTCTTTTATTGTCTTATACATCTGAATTAATAGTACTAAATTCACATATACTTATTGTAAACATTATTTATAGATTGTATTTTCAATAAAATATAATGCCAAAAATGCCAAAAAAAAATGTGCACATTTTCGTGATTTTTGCATAATCTATTCGAACTTTAAATGATTATAAAAAATAATTATAACTGGATTTTTAATATTTTTCAAATGTCGTTGTAATAATATATTAGGAGCCTTTTATTAAATGTTCAAGCTTGTTTACCCAACAGATGAAATTTTATTGATATTCATAGAATAAAAACCCCCAAAAAAATGGAAACTGAAAATATCCGTAAACAGCTCAAAACAAGTCAAAATATTTTTAATACTTTATGGTGTATAGTAAACATTAATATAAATGTTCAGTAAAAATTGCATGTATCTACGGTCATTTGTTTTAGAGTTACGCCAAAAAGCAAAATCGATTTTGTCGAAAACCGATTTTGCGTAAAAATTCCCGTTTTTCCTTAATTTTTTGTTTGTTTTTCCCGGCCCTTGTGAAAACTACTATGAATTTTAAATTGGCTTCCTCCATGCACCAACTAGATTCACTTTCCCATCGAACAAGATACTGTTGAAGAAAATCGAAGCAGTTTATTACCCCAAACGGTGATGACAAAACAAATTTTTTAAAAAACACACATTATTGTAAAATCAATACGATAAGCTCCGCTTAGAATCTAAAATGATATTAACACACTTGTTTTTAACGGATGTTAGAATTTCAAATTTTTACGAAAATACGAAATGAAATGTTTTCGGAAAAAATTAATTGAGTCTACTGTTTTACTAATGGTAAAATTAATTACTCCGATGGCAATAGTATCGTAAATATACTGATAGTAATATAATTATATTACTACCCAAATAGGCTGATAAATAGGACAAATAGGACCGTTTTCGATCAGAATCGAATACAATATTATTTTACATCATAAAATTCAAATTTAACACGCCCATTACAGAAACCCACACTACACCTAATGTACAGAAAAGCGATGCACACTTGCCCTCCTTTTTTATATTTATTTGTCGTGCACAACAAACGAAAAATTAATGATAATTAACAATTATTATTATTAATATTTGAGTACTTATCATAGTTCATATTATATAACCTATATTATAACCATTAAATTACATTTTATGCATTCATATAAATTGAAAAATGGCATTCAATTAAAGTTTTAATAATACGTCTCGAACTGCATTTTTTATTAACTATACATACGAAACATTATGGGCAATATGCAATATGCAATAATTAATGGATTAGCTTATTTTAACTAGAAGTGCGAAAATATAATCTCACAATATCTACTTAAATCATAAAGAACGGTCTTTAGGTACTCTGCAATTGTGTAGTGTTCATTATCAAGAACAATATTTTGGAGTGTTTAGAATCGCCGAATAAATGATTTATTCAAACACCGAATAATCACAGCGGTATAACATACAAGCACAAACAAAGTACTCAACGGTTTCTACTAGCCAACTCAAATTATTGATAAGATTTAACGTAAGTCTATATTAAATAAATATTATAATATTCATTCAAAAACAG
Source organism: Metopolophium dirhodum (assembly GCF_019925205.1). NCBI lineage: Eukaryota > Metazoa > Arthropoda > Insecta > Hemiptera > Aphididae > Metopolophium > Metopolophium dirhodum. Next base: position 594,866 of record NC_083566.1, on the reverse strand, counting down.
TTTACACTGTTACGTACCCACGTATTAAGTAATCATATATATGCTATGTACAGCGCGCCGCACGTTTCTAATAATATTTGACACTATAACTAATAAGGCAATTAGTATAGTATAACATGCGGAGGTCGCTGCAAAAGCGTAGGGAAAACAATTAAACTATAGTAGGTGTCGTCGTACGTATCTTTCTTGGAAAGCCAACACCCATACGAAGGATACGAGTCGACCAGCATACCAAATACGAGACCCGAACTCTGTCTCATGACCGAGCTTAGCCACTACTACGACCACCCACTCCAAAGGACTCAATCATATATTATATAGAAGCCCAGGACAAGAGCTCGTCAGACGGTTATACAGTATGGGTTGAGCTAACCATTAGACGGTTATACAGTATGGGTTGAGCTAACCATTAGACGGTTTAGGGACATTCAGAGTCAGGTCGTAACACCACTCACAGTTTAAATTCTATATTAAGAGTCGTAACACCACTCTTTTACACCATGAATTATAACATTGTATTTTTGTGCTTCGTTAATAAACATTCATCATAACCTAGTAGGTACATCACGTATTTCATTTCTGCGTTGATGTATATATCGACGTCGGTTGGGACGTAACAACACCTAAAATAATAAAATGTAATTAAAAAGTAAAATAACGACAAACAAGTTGTTGAAACTTTAAAGATAAAGATAAACTTACTAAAGACATTTTAAAACGTCTGCAACTATAATGTTATTTACAATATTATGTCAACATTAACTTGTAGGTATATCTATAAAAAAAAACCCCATAGCACGCTACTCGATATTTTTCCTCTACAATAGGAAAATGTATGAATAATAAATATGTTTTTGTTAACAAGTAACCATGATAACGAAAACCTTACGAAAAATCGGTCTCAAACATTTTACCGTGTATCCAGCTCAAAATATGTTTATGTTAAAAAATGTTACTGCATACTCATACAGTCATATACTACGTCAAATACGTGAATTGTAGAAAAGCGACGGAGATGTGGAGCAACTTTTAATTTGCTTATATTTTTATTTTTATATTTATTCATAATATTTATTGTTACAATATTATTGTTATTCAATTGCACACTTTAATCATACGCATGCACTTACGTTAAATTAGGCGAATAATAAAATATTATGCTTTGGTAACCTTTGAGGCTAAACAACCTTATTTTATTTGTTTACAAACACTGCTATATGTTTAGTCCTGCTTAAATATGTCACTTTTAATGTATTTTATATGAGTCACGAATCTCACGATATAATATATTACTATAATCGTATTATATATAATGATAATATGCTCCATGTGCCGGGTACATATACGTATTATGGCAACTAATTGATTAATTTAAAACAAAATTATCATACATGTTCGTTAATTAAAATATATTATATTTTACTAAGATATGTTTATAATATATTGTTTAATTCCTGGAAACACAAAAAAACCATGCCATAAATAGTTTTGTTAATTTTTGATTATATTGTTAATAAATGTGTAAGTCATTATACGTTATATCATGTTCTCAATTTATTAAAATACATATAAACATATATATAATATATAAATATATGATACAATTTGTGTAAGACTAATACTATTTGTCTACTATTCAGTATTCTACGCTATAATGTGTATACAAAATTAGCATTTACAAAATCGTTAAATAAGTAAATTTAATATTTGTTATAATTATTGTTGCAAACAATTTGTTTCAAAGATGTTTGGATGTTGGATTCCAAAGAGTGTTGGATGAAACGTTCTAGATTGTTATCGATTGCGGACACGACTTCCGATCGGAGATTGTTGTCCAAGTTGTAGTTTAGACCTTGTACATTGACGTTGGTGGAGATGTTGTCACATGACTGTTGTTGATCGAAGGACCACTTGGAAAGGTAGACTCGGATGATGATTTTCTCAACGTTGAACTTTGTGCGAGGGATGTTTGTTCTCTTATCGGCTGACATGACGTTCAGAGTGGAAGTCCATTCCAGGTTGTTAAGGACGAAGTCGTAAACCATTGTGTAAGAGTCTTGCGATTTCCTTTGGAAAGTCATCGACTTCAATAATTGTTCAGTGGCAGAGGCCAGTTGTGAGTTCTGGAATTCGGTATTGGACATTTCTATGGCGACGTTGCCTTCCTGCCACATCAAGTCGAATAACTTGTTGTTTTCTGTGTTCTGGAAAACGATTGGTTTGAGGATTTCGTTTTTAATCTGGACGAGCACATTATTTCTGGCGGACATCTTCACTTCGTTGGACACAGCGTGGGCTAACACTCCCAAAAATCTTTGCAGAGCTGGGTTGAATGCTTGGGTTTCAGAACCGTCTTGGGTCTTGACGTTAGCGTCGGCGTTTTGGAATTTCGCTGACCTGACCACGGAGTGTTTGTCGTCATAGAATCCGGTCGACAAGTTGCTGTACACGTTGTTCATGACTATTGTGTAATAACCCGAACGGGCGTCGCGAACGTCAGAATTGTATGATCCGACGGTTTCGATCTGGTTGAAATGGTACTGGGCGAACACAGTGTCTTTTTCGGGGTTCAAGTACATGTATTTCAATTTACCGTTGTCCATGTTCTTCATGGTTGAGTTGAATAACGACACGAATTTATTGTCGGACAATTTGATGGAATTTCTGGCAACGTCCAACGCTCCGTTCAAGTAGTTGATGTTATCGGCGATGTTGTCGTTGACGGCGATTTGCTGGATAGCGGCGATTTTGTCAGCGATTTTCTTGGCGAGTCCGTTGGACTGACCACTTGTAGCTTGGTTTTGGCTTCCATACTGTTGTTGTTGTTGTTGCTGTTGTTGTTGTTGTTGACGTTGTTTTTGGTTTAAGTTTTCATTTAAACCGAAATGGGTCTCGTCGTATTGGCTGTTCTGGTATTTACGGCTGGCGAATGTTGATTCGGAGTTGTCGTTGTTGTTCATGATGTGCTTGTTGAATTGGTCATTGTTGTTATAGATTTTGGAATCATCTGTTTTCTGATCGAAAAGGATTGCGCCCACATTGAACGATTCATCACTAGAGTCTGTTTGTTGGAAACGGAACCACTGGTTTTCTAAAATCAATAATTACCGGTAAATAGTATTTCTTAGCACAATAATGTATTGATATTTTTTTATCTAAATAATTTATGTGTAACAATTTTTTTTAAAAACGTGTACTCACGGTTTTCATCCTGGTTGTTGTTGTTGTTGTTGATTCTGTAGGCATTGACTCCCAGAGCCACGCCGGCCAAAAGGACGGATGCAATTACCAAAGTAGACTTCATGTTGGTAGTTCAACTGACACTGGTACCTCATCGTTATGGCTAGCCGGTATTTATATGATGGCCAGAGTATTAGAAATTCAGCAGTCAGCAATATGAATTGTAGCTATAAGCCTATAGCTGAAGAAAAAATAGATTACTATAATATCGCATATTCGTATGCGTAATTGACCCACCTATTTTATGATTAATGTTCAGAGTTGGTTTTGTTCCGTACACATTTTACGATTACCCAAACACTTATTGGCAGTCGGATATTACATTCAATTGAAGTCAAATGGATATTATCCTTAAAATATGCTAATATTAATCACCGAAAACATAAATATACAAAATTTAATTTTGTTAACTTTTTTTTAAATTAACTAATTTTATTCACTTGCTAGGTTAAAAATTGAAATTTTTGAACCGTATAATATATTATTATATACATATTTCTAAAATATCAGCCAACATTGAATTCAAAATTGTTTCATATTAGGCATCTAAAGCGTATATTTTAAGAACATAGTACCTATAATTGGTAAGTTAAGGTTTTATTTTTATAATTTTAAAACACTATTAACAACCAATAATAAAAGATAAATAATATAAATTTATAATTATTATTATAAAAATAAATACTTTATGTATTTTAATATTAGAGTACAGTACATTTTTAATAAAAAATAATACTTTTAAATGGGTAGACACATTTATAAGCACCAATACAAAGTATTAATATTGGTCAAATTGTCTTTATTATAAAAATATATTATTCTAAATAAAAATTTACCAAGGAACTTTTTTTAGTTGCCTATTAATTATCACACACATACATTATACACTGCTATTTATGTTTAGGATAAAAAAATAACTCTTTTTGTACATACATTAATGTACATATTATAATCAATTGTTTTTATTTAATGAACCAATAATTTCAACTCTTAAAATTAGATTTCTATAACTTATTCATTCATCCATTACCTATTTAATATTATTTATTTATTATTTATACTTCGATAACCTAAGAGTACCTTAATTATAATTATTGTTGAATATTACAGCTTTTACTTATTTTTATTATTGGCCAAATTTGTTTTTAAAAAAAATCTTATATTCTGAATATTTATTCAACATTGAGTAGGTATATGAACTAAGTAGTCAAAATAGTAATAAAATCTTGATGAAAAAAGTAATAAAATTCATAATATTTTATCTTAACTTTTAATTAAATTTCAAATTACGACACGAAAAAATTTAAATGTTTTAGATTTATAAATATTAAAAAATATATGATTTAATATTACTGGTGCGTTATTTATGTAAGTATACATATGTATATAAATGCATCTTTTACACATTTAAAAAAAATTCTTTTAACACACATTATATAAAATCTGATGTTCTGAATGTTTATTCAACATTGAGTATATTAATTAAGTAGTCAAAATAGTTATAAAATCTTGATAAAAAATATAATCAAGTTCATAATATTTTATTTTAACTTTTAATTAAATGTAAATTTACAATACAAAAAAATCGATTTTTAAGGTTTATAAAAATTAAAAAATATATAATTTAATAAATTTCATCTTTCCCACATTTTTAAAAAATTCTTTTAATACACATTATATAAATTCTTTTTTACTTAAAAGTGTTAATATTAAACGGTCGGTTCCAATGATATTGAAATAATAATCGAAAACTGTTATTTTCATGGCCAATTATAAATAATATGATAACACAATGAGAACTTATATTTTATTATAAATTGTAAGTTAAAACTAAAAATAATTAACTATGTGTGTCAACTAATTTGTAGGCGCATATCCCAAAAAATGTATGAAATTGTTTTTTTTTTTATATTTCATTCAATTTCCGTTTTAAAAAGTTGTAATTGAGCTCTTGTAAATGAAGTTCATTCCTATTATATATACTAATAGTATACATGATAATGAATTCACTTAATTTTGGAGTGTTCAAAAAGGTGACTAAAAGAATCCATTCAAAAAATAATATGGGTAACATAACATACATGAGATACTCTCTGTTGAGTGTAAATATATATATAAAAATTAATTTATAATAAATTTATCAACGAATGTTGTTATAATTCAGTGTTAAGTCAAGTAATACAGCTAGTAAATTATAAAAATAAATAGGCACCTATGTATGTTTTGTATAAAAATTAAATGGAAACATTAAATTTAACACAATTTAAAGTAGCTTGGAATATTTGTGACATATTTTTATGTGTCAGTGTCATCATTAAACGCAAAATAAATTAAAAAGTCAGTTCATCGCATTTACTTTGGATTTGTTCGTGATTCATTTTACGTTCCAAGAATCTGAGTGGTACAATTTGGAAACCATTATTTTGAATTAATTAATTTTAAAATTTCAATATAATTGACATTATAGTTTGTCAAAATTACACAAGTAATTTTCTTTCTTATTCAGATTGCAAAAATGAATAATTAAGAATTTAATTTAATGTCAATTAATCATGACACAACTGTTTTTAAAACTCGACGATTAATATTGTCAGCATAAAAAGTAATATGTAAGTTTCTTAACCGATTATAGGTATCCAATGAGAGTGAAATTGTAAATTTTAAAAATTGGCAATTCAAACTTAAAATATTTAATTAAAATTAAATTAACTTGACTATCGCTATAACAAAACTATAGAATAGATTAAGTTAAAAATAGTAATAATTTATCGGAAATTTATTGTTAAATGATATGTAGACAAATATTCAATATCATTACATATTTATTAAGTAATAATTGATAAGCTAAATGTATATACATTTTTCATAATTCGCACAAAATTATAATACACAGAGTTTTAAATTCTAAGGAGAGTGACGAATGAATTGATCATATATGATATATAGGTAAAATTATAGTTTTATGTTCTATTTCAACTTTAGGAGCAGTAATAAAATTTCAATTTTCTACGTTAAGGTTGGTTTCTAGTACCAAATTAGATTTAGTTAATACTTGGACCACTTTAAAAAGCCTCAGTATTTTTCGAAATTATGTAAACAGTTTTTGAAAAATAATTATTTTATATCATTTATAAATGTATAATTTAATATATTTTTAAACTGTTTAGTAAGGAAATAATATTAAATTCAATGAATAAATAAATTAAATCTTGAAGGTACCTATACCAACTAAATACCGCCTAAAATTTCGTTATGCAGACTATATTATGCACGGCACTTGATGTATATAATTTATTAATAATAATATATTCAGTATTTAATATAGGTACACTTTAAATAATATCTAATGCAGCAGTTTAAAATTAAAATTGTATTGTTGCATATATTATATTGTTCAAAATAGATAATTATGTAGAAATTCGAAAAACATTTAAACATGTACCCATGCCCAAACAAATATAATGTGTTATCAATTAATTTTATGGTGCCGCATGTTATTATATCAATGTGATCATCAAATAAAATATATTTTAAAACTAATTTACAATAATCACATTATTATACTCGTACTGTTATGATAATACAAAGTTCACGTCTTCAACACGCTTACAATGTCTAATGAAATATTGATACATCGATTATCAGTATATTATTAATATTATATATACAGGATGGTTTTTCCTAATCATACCACCGCCCTTTTACTATTTATTTTTTCATTATTTTAAATTTTAGTTTTTGGAATTTTTAAAAATAATTAAAGACCATTATTTCAAGTACTTAAATTTTAAATAAATGATATATTATTATAGATCGTTATTTTCAGTTACTTAGATATTTTATACCATTTAAAGAGTGTCCTGTGGTAGTTTAAACTTATTGTTTTAACTTGAGAACTACCTTTTTCTACTATAAGTGTATTGATATAATCGGATGATTTTTTTTTTAAATATTGTATATTGATGCATCTAAATCAAAATTTAAACAAGTACGTATAGTTTCTACTTTCTGAGTTATTGAGCTTGATTTAATAACGATATTCGTCCTTATTGATGGTTATACTAAAAATATAAAATAAATGTAATATAAATTATTATACTCTGACAATTTATACAAAATATAACATTTTAGTAAACTGATATTAATTAATATAATTTAAATTCATTATAGAATATAGGCCCATATATTCTAAGTCAATTATCAAGGATTAATTTATTATCCTTAGTTCGTAAAGATAATAAACTCAGAAAATACTCGTTAAAATGTCGACTTAAATGCATCAACATTTTAAAAAAACTATCTGCTTCTTAACGATTATTTACAGTAAAAAAGGTGGATCGTATTTGAAAAATAGAAGTTTGTACCACCAAAAGATACAATTCTTAAACGGTAAAACAATTTTAAGTATTTTAAAATATGGTATTTTCGTAATTTTGTAGGTATACTTAAAAATTCCAAAAATAAGAATTTTAATATTATATTCATTATTGGAGGAAATACGTTACCCTAACAACCACAAATTTAATTTTGAATTTTTCGTTATTCTTAAGACATTCTCGAAAAATTGTGATAATAGATATTAGGTATATAACATTATAGCCATATAGGTTCTATATTATACTATTATTTAAGTGAATTTTCTTAATAATTTACAATCTATGTACACGAACTGTATCATATTTTTTACCAGCCTTTCAAAATAGTTTGAAAGAATTAGTTTAAGAATTTGTAGGACATCAATTTAATTTAAAATATGTGATCCACTTATAAATACGCAGCTTATAAGTTATAACTAATTTCATGCACATGCACGTGTCTAACATTTTCCAACTATCCTTTTTCGTAATTTCAATTTAATATCTTCTGACGAGTATCATCGTTCTGCTTCGGTTATCGTTAATAAAATTTGAATCTTAAGGACTAACTTATGTTTTGCTCTTGCTGTGTGACGAATAATATGGTGTTAAACGTGCAAAATATAGTCGTTTGGGTACCGGCTCTTATCGTCTCCTCAGCGACGGCTCTGACGAGTGTCCACGATAACGATTGATAGTGTAATATCATTCGATTGAATGAGGCAATTGAAATGTAAAAAAATAAAAACTTCGAATACCGTTCACCGTCGATACTCGAGTAGACGCTTTCAAATACGGTCTGCAGTCGTAGGACCACGTACAGAGACGTACCTCAAGTCAAATTCGGAGAAAATGTCAGCAAGTATTTTTACCGTCCTAGCCGCGGCAGTGGTGGCAGTCGCCGTCCGCGAATCTTCGGCGGTGACGAACGAAGCGACGTTTATCATCGACTCAGTGAACGCGGACCCAGGCAACACGTGGAGGGTAAGTATTTGTGAAATACCTCCACCTCCACAGCTGAGTTCCATAAATTCCATCACAATGCTAGTTCTAGTGTAATGATATCATACACAGAATATGTTATATATTATTAGCATGTGTGTGAACTGCACATTACGCATGAAATCGCAACTATTGCCTATATATTATGATGTGACATATTTCATTCAGGTATAATACCTGAGAATGATGTAAGAATAAGACGTGTTAAATGTGTTTTTTTTTTTAAATATTTACCTTATGAATCCAAGGAAATTTACAAAATGACAAGTCGATATTGGGAAATGTATAAAACAATATTATATCTAGGTGTTTTTATATTGTTATAGTAAGTTATAGGTAATATATTTGTATTAATTTAGTTATTTTTTACAACGATACATTTGAGTTTGTGTGACGTTTAGAAAATAAAAACAGGTTGGCTTTAATTTTTCCACCAATAACAATTACTATACACCAAAGTTGTAAAATACTTGAGTACTTTCAGTAAATTTATTCAAATACGTAGTTTGAATAATTTTGGTAAAAGTACTTCAACAAAGTATTTTAAATACTTTCTCAAAGTAGGTATTTGTATTTAAAATCTAATACTAATTATTTTCAAATACTTTAAAATAATTTTTAGTCAATGTAAAATTAACATGGAAATTGAGAATCTATACCTACAATAATATAATTTTTTATAGTGAACTATTCTCAACCAAAAATCAAATTCTTCGACAAAGAAAACGGTTGAGTATTTTAAATTTTCACCATATGATACCGTGTAAAATATATGATATTATAAAATAAACGTAAAACATGAAAATCGGTTCAGTTGATTTATTATGTAATAAAAAAATATTTTACGTGAAGTTTGCATCCTAAATTTGTTCGATCGGTGTCATTATTTTTCAACGAATTCGCAACCACGAGAATTTTTTCTGCAGTTTAAAAGATGTGTTGTATTTTTAATTTTTTTTATCGACGTTGCAAATTATTGTAAATCGATTGTAAAAAAAAATTATACCTTTTTGAAACCCATCGAACGAAGTCTTCAACTTGTTCGACGTATATATTACCTATGTAAACTTCTCAACAATGTAGTGATACGGAGATTACACACTTTAAAAGGATTTTATTTTATGAAAAAAAACTAAGAAATTATATATTTCGGCTATTGGTCAAGTTTTATACTTGGCCGCGGCTCACAGTTATTAATTTATTAAAACTCATAAGTTGTATCTGTGCGATGTATAACAATCGATAACTATGCTATTTGATCTCATTATTTTATATAATATACCTATAGTAGGTATCAAGGCTTGGCAAGTTAATGATTTTTTTTTAACTCAGTAAAGTTAAGTTAATATGCACCAATAACAAAAAATAGAAGTTAAAAGTTAATTTAACTATAGGTTAACTCGGTTAAATTAAAAGTTAAGACACACTTTTTGTTAATTTTTTATTAAGTTAAAAAAAAAGTTAATTTTTTTATACAACACTAGCGTACTTAATTTTTTTCCAACCCAAAACTAAATTATAGGATATAGTGTTAATACTTCATACAGTATTTTCATATGAGTTAGATTCGAATGCTACATATTTTTTGACATGAAAACAAAATAAACTGAAATAGTGAAATATTATAAAATTAAAAACAAAATAAATGAACTTAACTAATTAACTTCTTAAAATTAAAAATTAACTCGTTAATTTATTTCACATTAATTAAGAAAGAAATGTAGTAAGTTAACAGTTAAGTTAATGAAAAGCCAAAAGTAACTAGTTAATGCCCAGCCTTGGTAGGTATTATACTTATAATTAATTACGATATTATGTTACCCTTATTATTGCCACTAACACGTATATACTATTACAATGTATAAATTCCGAGAAAAGTAAAATCACGTTTTTTTTACAATATCTTATAGATTATTTCTTTGTACAATCTTTGAATGATCTCTGTTGTACCAACGCGGCTAAGTCATAATAAATATTGTTCACATAATATAACGCATTCTACTTGCTTACGGTAGTTGCGATGCTCAGAGTGGGTAGGTAATATTATAAAAATATAACAATAAATATTAAATTTGCAGCTATACGATAATAATTCCGATTTCAAGTGTCCATAATTTACATTCCCACCAAAATTATAAATTTTTGTGTAAAAAATTATTAAAATAATAAACTATCTAAATTTGACTAGATTTGTCTAGCCTAAATTGGTCATTCACAAAAAAATACAAAATGTTTTGAATATTAAATTTAAAGTTATTTAAAATATAGATATTTTTGAATCAGATGATATAATATAATATACTTGTATTATGTTATATCACAGTACTAAAACTAATACTCAATACTGTGTTAAACTGTTAAAACGACCACGCAATTTGTTCAGGTGGAGGATTTATGACGTACAAACGTCAAACTCTGAATATTTTAAAATTTTAATATCGTATGGACATAGGTAGAAATATTTTGTGCAGAAAAAGTGTGAGAAAAAGTTTAAAAATAATGATTTTTACTCTCGTTTGAACCGATTTATCCCGTCGTGTTTCAGGCCAGCGACACCAACGTCATCCCAGGAGACGGAAAAAACTTCAATCAGTTGATGGGTGTATTGCCCAGGAACTTCAACTCGCTTAGGTTCGCCCCGATAAAGAAAAGCGTCGAGGATGAATCCAACGAAGCTCTCCCCGAGAATTTTGACGCCAGAGAACGATGGCCTGAGTGCTCGTCCTTGTTGGGTTCGATCAAGGACCAGTCTAACTGTGGATCGTGTTGGGCGAGTATACAATATTATAATATATAACACTAGGTGTACACCTAAGGCCATAATCCATATTTTCCCGTCCGTTTTATCTACCTTTTGATTTTACCAAGTTATATTATTTGTATGGGTACCTACTTTTTTGGATACTATTTGTCTATGTATCTAATATATAATAATATACTCGTAGTATTTTAGAAATTCTAAAAATATATCAAATACCTTATTGGGATTTTAACAGTGATTAAACCATAAGCCCAGCATTTTAGTTGTTGATTTCTTCAATCAGTGAAAAAAAAAATAATATTAAATTTACAAACAAAATAAGATTTATATCTATTAACAATTAACATTTTTTTTAATAAGATATCAATAATTAGTTGGTAAAATAGTTAATTCTACTTTATATACTATAGTAATTACTAGTATACTTAAATATACAAGTTATAAACTGCAAGAAAATAAGCATAATTTGAGTAATAGCATTTTTTTCCATTAAATCTAGAATCTGCGCTGGCAACTGGTAGGTACCTACCTACATACATATTTTAACTGACATTTTATCACTTTACTATTATCATTTATCACGAAACAATTAAAACACGTATATTGGATGACGTATACTAATTGATTAATATTTTTAATACAATATATTATATCATACACATTATATTTTATATGATTCACGGCCACTATAACTTATTGTATATTAATCATTCATATTTCCTATGGCTCAATATAGTCGTTGTTTAAAACGGTTCGGTATTTAAAATAAAATATGTATTATAGTAATACGGTCCCCTCCCTGAAATCAAAAACATAAAAAAATAGTGGGAGTTGAATTTTTTTCTCGAACAGAAATTTGGTTTTATAAATATAAGTATTTCAAACTTAAAATTATAAACAAATAATGATTTTTTTCAAAAACTCAAAAAAAGCTTACGATTAAAAAAAGTCTTTTTATATTGTATCATGTTATATAGTATTTTTAAATACCTGATATAAATTTACTGTTGAGTTTGGCCACATGTAGTGGTATCTAATTTATACTACTACTATGGAAAATAGATAAGACTATAACTCTTCTATCTTATATAGTATTAGAAGTTGAGTGCGTACATAATATTATAATATCGACTCGAGTACTCTTATTTGCAAGCCATTTAATCACTAACCTCGAATCCCATACTTCGAATCATAATTTTAACGATACGATTAGTTATTATTTGAATTGTTTCAAGTGCTATAATTATAGCACCTACATGATGGACTGTGAAATAAATTAAAATTTTTAAACATGTGAGTTATAATAGTTGTTACCTATTATGAATAATCTAGACACTCTCATTTTAGATTCTAAACATTTTAGATATTTTGTTTTAATTTAAAAATATTATTCGAGAGTACTTATTTTAAAGTATATTATTATATTTTATACTCACAATGACATTTTCAAATGCAGTGTTTTCAGCAAAAAATAATTCATCCTACTGTATTACTACTTTAAAGTAAAATAAATTTCTTTACTCATCAGATATACTTAGTAATATAGACTGGAAGACGCCTTCGCTCAGAACAATTTTTCTTATAAAATGATTTTATATCATTGAATTCAAATTTAACACATCCAGCGACACTCACTCAAATATTTTGATGCTTATCTATGCTTATGTCCAACCAAAACGTTCAAGATAAACAATGTGAATTTAAACCTAAGAAGGTTGCCTTTTGAGTTTTGAATAGCAAAACACTGAAAACAAAACGGTTTTATTGATCTATAAAATAAATATTCTTATTAATCGTTCGAAATAATATAATATTTTCAGGCCGTGTCTGCGGCTTCCGTGTTCAGCGACCGCCTGTGCATAGCCACCGGTGGAGCGGTGGCCAAAAACCTGTCTGCCGAACAGTTGAATACTTGTTGCTATCGATGCGGTAACGGATGCGACGGAGGGTCGCCAGAGTCAGCGTGGTATTTTTTCATGAGGCACGGTATCGTCACAGGTGGAGATTACGGATCCGAAGACGTGAGACGATAAATAGTTATAATAAAACGTACACACACAGTGCTTGAATGAGGGACCACGGGGGATGAAGTCCCTCGTCTTTTTAAAAAAATATTTCAACCTACCCTAGTAATCTTCTACACTTAAATACCAATCAAAAGAACGTATTTTTGAATATTCGGGTGCGCAGATTATATTTTTTTTATACTTTTGCATCTCCTTCTAATTTTTTTCCAATTCAAGCACTGTAACACATAGGTACATTGGTATTTTATGGCATAGGCGTTAGGTGTAGATCAATGGGGAGGATCATGTGATACCTCAGGTATAACCAACCCTCCCCGCTATCCGTGTGATTACTAAATGAAATCATCATTGATAATTAATTTCAAGTAATCACCATATTGATTGCAATCGATTAACAAATACTTTCCATTTGTTATAATCTAACGCCGGTGCGAAATGTAACATTACCTACCTATTGTTTTTTCGTGCGAAGGGTTGTCAACCGTACAGCATTTATCCATGTGGTAAAGGAAGGAACACTTGCATAGACAATGAACCCGACACGCCAGATTGTTCGATAAAAACTTGCACCAACTCGAAATACCCGAAAAACTACAGAGCTGATTTGCATTATGGTAGGTACTGCAGTTTATTAGATGTACATTGCAATATTTATAACATTGGAGGTGTCGTCAGACCTGACATGAATAATTGTCCATATCAATTATAATATAGTCCATTGACTGTATTTTACATTATTACATTATTGTTATAAAGAAAAAATCTTACATAGTGGTTGTATATTAATTGATTTATAAAACGCGTTTTTAGTTGATACCGTATACTCGCTGTCGAGATCCGAAGAAGATATCATGAAAGATTTATACAAAAACGGTCCAGTCCAAGCGGCTTTTTATGTGTACACAGATTTCATGTACTACAAAAGTGGTAAGTTTTCAATTCTCATAAGTCAAATCCTCACGACTCGTAATACTCTGAATTTCACCGTGTATACGACAGTTAATTCGAGCGTAATAATAATAATAATATAATATACTCAATACACTACAAAATCGATGTATTGTCATAGAATCGTAATCTTTATATATTTTCATTTAAAACTATAAAGGTATATTTTATAGTGTTGACCGTCGATTATTAACTAATATATTTTCTTTGTTGTACATTGATATTTTTTTTGGGAAGGATACAGATATTTTATTTTTCTAACCAATTTTTCTAACTAGTTTTGGAAAATAGACGTTTTCGTTGCCATGGTAATTTATTAAAAAAAACAATTGTTACCTATACATATACACGTATAGGTATTATAGTACATTATTATATTAAATATTATATTATATTTAATTGATTGTAAATGGCCTAATATTGTTATTATTAAACAAATACTTAACTACAAAATCGAGCTAACCACATATAAAGTACAAACAAAATTATATATCACACGAAGATTGTAAAATAAAAAAATATTTTGGTTTCTGGTTAACCAGAATGTTTTATTCGGGTTTTGATTGATTCGGGTGTTTTGAAAATACAATCATTCGGGTTATAATATGGGTTTCGGATGTTTGATTTTTGAAGGGTTTTTAAGTATGTTACGGGTTCTGGTTAATTCGGATGCAAGGCCCTGCGGATACACGAATAAATAAATTAATATTGCAGATCGCTTAAACTTAAAATGCCAGTAATTATTTAATTAAATGTCTAGGCAGCGTTGCCTATCCGAATTAGACAATTCCAATATTATGATTTGTGATAACTTAAGAAATAACTGATTGCCCAAATTAACGGTACCTATATCGTAACGGTACCTATATCGTATGCTTGTATGTATAATAATACTTTTTCATTACAACACTGCAATTATATAAGTTTTGCTTTGGTTCATGTGTCTTGTTTGGTTTTTTTTCTGTATATCAAAGGAGTGTACAGTTACACCAGAGGTCAAATAGAAGGCGGTCACGCGATCAAGATCTTGGGCTGGGGCGTTGACGACGGTACCAAGTATTGGTTGTGCGCCAATTCGTGGAGCCGATCATGGGGCGAGAACGGACTGTTCAGAATACTTAGGGGCAACAACGAGTGCCACATCGAGGACCGCGTGGTAGCCGGAATGCCTCATGTGCCGAAAAATATTAATTAACAGATAAAATACACGTACAATTTATTATAATTGTCACTATATATTGTAACAAAAATAATATATTATAATAATATGTAGACGCGACAGAGTTAGCCTTTTCTATATTGACCTCGGTCGTCCAATTATATATTTTGTATTTACAATATTATTATTCACATAAATATTTATTTTATATTCATACTGATTTAATTTTTTTTAATCGTCTGCGTATTCAAATAATATGCGATACCGAATAAAATATATTATATTATTTGATGGTCCTAAACTATGGTCCATGTAATATATTATTATATAGACACAAATGTATATTTTCCGTTTATCCTAGTATATTCCAGGTACGAGAATATGGTATAGTACTATACATACTCCAGCTAAATCAGAGATCATAAATTAGGCGATAGCGATTAGCGGCCCTTGGACGATCATAAATATCTACCCCGCAGACAAGGCATTTATTTCTTAAATTATAATTTTTGATGTGGTTGAAGAGACTTGCATTAGTTTCATTGATTTTTGGATTTTTGGATAAACTATAGGTACAATAAGTACATTCAATTTTTATGGGTCCCGAAATCTTCCTGAAGTCCTAAAGTAGACCTCCAAAAATATAAATTGGTGATCCCTGTCATATATAGTATCTATAATACTATAGTACGCATAAAATAATTTATTACGATTATAGAAATTAATAATTATATTATTATTATGTATTATAAGCTATTAATTATATAATTCATATCATGCATTTTTGAACGATTAAATACAGTCTTGACACCAACAGTTCGGAGCCAGGAAAATGTAGGTTTTTAGTTTGTGCCCCGATTTCAGTTATTACAGCCATGATTTTTATTAATATATAATATATTATAATGTATTTATTTGTGCACACACTTTCAGGCAGAATCTTATTTACTAATTAATAAGTTTATAGTTAATATTATTTATTGACATATCATCACTTGTATGATTTTGTAAAAAAAACAACAGTGCATTTTCAACTGAAGCAAACCGGAAACGTTGGATGAATCGATTATAATAGATTTTAATTTTAAATGACTTGTATGAAAATGCACAGTAAATTTTTTCGACTAATTAACACCAATTTCGCACACATATTATTTGGGATCCCGGCCGGATCGTAAGAGTATTATAATAGAAGCCACGGATAACAGCAATTATATATTAAAGGCACTGTACATGCTAAGACTTATGAAATCAAAAAATACTTGACCGTTATTGACGATTCAACGAAGGTTTAGACAATAGATTGAACCAGTTATTTTAGTTATTATAACAATACAGCATTTATGATTAAAATTTAAACCAAAACTACCTGTTCGTTTATTTCGATTTTTTAATTGGTTCGCGTGAAAAAAAAAGTTACATATTACTAACTGTCGCAGATTAGGATTGTTCATCTCGGTTTCATTAATTATCTCTAGACAACACCATGTAATACGACAGCTATAGACTATTGCTAAGTAGTATCGTACAGCTAGCAATATAATATAAAATCAGTGGCGGTGAAACGGTGTGATGAGGGGGATAGACAACCGATAACCAAAAATTATATTTTTGACAGTCAAATAGTACATGTTAAAAAACCAGCAATGCCCCCCCCCCTGACAAAGTCATTTGACCGCCACTGTATAAAATACTGCACATATATAGGTACTGTGCTTATAAATATATACTTTGAGATGTATTATATTAATTATTGCTTTATGAATTAGGTATAATATTGTTTAATATAATAAGTTATTGTAAATTATTATTATTGTTAGTTAATAATTACACAGATTTTTTTAAGTATAAAAATTATGCTATAAAGTATAAGTTTGATTTTCTATTTTAGCCACTAAAATGTTACTATGTCCATATTCCTTCCTACGATATGTATAGCTTAAATTATAATATTATAGAGCTATAGTATACTGCCTATATGTATAGCTGAATAATCCGTTTACAACAATAGGTAATAATATTATGTGTATATTGTGTATGAACAATATTGACAATATTGAGCAATCAAATAAATGCAACAAATGTATTTAAAACAAACTATAATATAGTTGCATCATATCATTTCGTCAAAATGGTATGTTATTTTTGTACCTGATTATATAATAATATGTTCCCAGTTCTCAGTGTCCACTAAGATCGACAAAATATTTCGAATTGAAATAGCCGTATTTACCGATTGAACATAAAATTAATATTTATGTAATTGTTAAAATATATAGGTACACACAAATAAGTTCCTGTATTAAATATTAAATTTATTTTGTATGCAATCAAATTATAAAACTATTGTAAAATTAAAAACTAAAGAAAATAATATGTTAAAAGTTTATACTATTGCTTATTTTATATAATATATTTAAAAAACACTAATGTTTAAAAATAAATGAGTTGATTTAGTATTGGCGACTAGAGTTGATTAATTCTTGCACCAAAGAATCTTGAAGGTAAGATCCCAAAGAATGTTCCATGAAACGTTGGAGGTCGTTTTCGAAGTAGGGCACAAGGTCGGACTTGACGTTCTTCAAGTTGTAATGGAGACCTCGTACTTCTACGTTGGTGTAAGCCTTGCCGTACAACTGTTGTTGTTGATCGCGGCCGGACTTGTCGATGAAAACTTTGACGATGATATCATCGATAGTGAATTGTATTGGATCTGTGGTCGTCCTCATATTAGCCGACACGATGTTCAGAGGTGATGTCCATCCCATGTTTTTGATGGCGAAGTCATAACGCATTCTGTAGGAGTCTTGTGATTTCCGTTGGAAACTCACAGAGTTCAATAAATGTTCGGTGGCATGTACCAGTACTTCTGAGTTCATGAAACCGATGTTAGCCATCTCCATGGTGACTTGGTCCTCCTGCCATCTTAAGTCGAAAAGCTTGTTGGTGTTCTTTCTAGCAGTGTTCATTTGGGAAACGATTGGTTTACGGATTTCGTTTTTAATCTGGACGAGTGCACCTTTGTTGGCGGACTTCATCACTTCGTTGGACACGGTGTTGGCCAACACACCCAAATATTTTTGTTCCATAGCCGGGGTGAACACTTGCGTTTCGGAACCGTCGTGGGTGATTACGTTGACGTCGGCGTTTTGGAATTTGGCCGCCTTGATCACGGCGTGTTTGTTGTCATGGAATCCAGTCGACAAGTTGCTGAGCACGTTATTCAAGATGACTGTGTAGTGACCTGAATGAGCGTGGGGGATGTTGGACTTGAACGATCCGACGGTTTTGATCTCGTTGAACTGGTACTGGGCGAACATGGTGTCCCTTTCTGGGTTCAGGTACATGTATTCCAAGTCACCATTTTCAAGGTTCTTCATGGTCGAGTTCGTGAACGACACGAAATTGTGTTTTGCGAATTTGACGGAGTTAGAGTTGACGGGGAGAGCTGCATTCAAGGAATCGGCGGTTTCGGCGATATTGTAGTCGACGGCGATTTTCTGAATGGCGGCGATTTTCTCGACCATAATCTTGGCGAGTCCTTCAGGATAACTGGCGGCATTTAATTGGTGTTGGCTTTTGCGTTGCTGTTGTAGACCTAACTCTTGGCTGGAACCGAAGTAGGTATCGTCGTTTTGGTTGACCTGACGGTCAGCAAACATAGATTCGGAGCCATGGTTGCTTCGGACGTTGTTGAACTTGTTGTTGTTTTGATATTCGTTTAAGTTCGACTCAACAGACTCATCAGTGGAGTCCCCTTGTTGCAAACGGGTCCACTGGTTGTCTACAAAAAACGATTGTATAATATTAAATCATAGTAATTCGATTTCGAATCTGTGTGTGGACTGTGTGTATTTACTTAAAGTATTTGGAGAATAATATTCAAAAAACGTGTATAAATATAGGTAGTAGGTACTTACTGTTTTCACGCTGGTTTTGGTTGTCGTTGACGTTGCGGGCGGCGACTTCGAGGGCCACGCCGACTAAAAGAACGGATGCGATAATCAAAGCAGACTTCATGTTTGATGATGACTCTGATGATGGACTGACACAACTGGTACCTAATTGATATGACCGGCTGGTATTTATATGCCGCGGTCGTTCGAATATTAGACATCGTAATTTGGGGTAGTGGAAAACCAGACGATTATTATTGTTGCTATTGTTATTATTATTATTATAGTCTCGCACATTTGTTACGAGTTAACAACCTAAATAATATTGCAACTGGCAGCAATCAGATGTATAGTTGATTTTCAGTTTTTTTTAACCTATTTGATTACGTGAGCAATTATTAATGGTCATTTTTACATTTCGGATTAAATATTAAATTGATACATCATGTATTTTAAATAATAATTTACAAGAACAATAATTAAAGTTTTTATGAATTTA
This sequence comes from Metopolophium dirhodum, assembly GCF_019925205.1. Classification (NCBI taxonomy): domain Eukaryota; kingdom Metazoa; phylum Arthropoda; class Insecta; order Hemiptera; family Aphididae; genus Metopolophium; species Metopolophium dirhodum. The sequence continues at coordinate 574,979 of NC_083566.1, read as the reverse complement.
GATATATCTGTGTTTGCAAATGAATATTATGTATATATTTTAGTAAAATTTTTATAAATAATTTGTATACGTATAATAATAACTGATAAGTACTAATTTTACAAAATATACATTTTATTATACAATTGAAAGTGCTTGAAATCATTAAAAAAAAACCAATATTGCATAATATCAAAATCACAATTACAAATAGTACTATTGTATATTGTACTAAAAAAGTTCATAGTTTCCCGTATTAAAATTTAAAGATTAAATATTTTATAGCAATAATTGGATTTTATAATATACTTTTTTATTAAGACCTTACTAAATTATACAAAGCAAATTGGTCTAATCTAGAAGATATGATAAAATATAGCCATTATAATTTAGAATAAATGTTTATTATAATAATTGGATAGATGTATTTTCAATTTTTACTTGTATAAAACAGCTATTACTATATTTTATTTACGTTTTGTCGTATTGGCAATATTATAATATTACGAGAATCTATTTTGTACCTTAAACAATAACATGTAAACGTGTATGAATTTGAGTTATTTATAGACATTTGAAATTTGAAATTTGAATTTTTTTAGTTTTTTATTCTATTTATGCTAATAGTATTTTATTAAAAATTTATGAAAATTTACTAAAAAGTTCTTCATAAATTTATATAATAAAAAAATATTAAAAATACATACGAATGGTTTTTTTTTTTAAGGCATTTTATGTTAAAAATGTTTATGAAATTCATCATAATCCCGACTATTTGCTAATTATTTTGCAGTCAGATATTCATAAATGTATTTCTTGTATATCTAAGATATGAAATTTTAATACAAAGTTCCTCATAAGTAGTTATAATAGTAGTTGAGAAATAATAAAGATCCATACGCACGAATTTTGTTTATAAGTGCTAAAAATTAAAATGTTGACAAAATGTATTAAATTTAAAATTTACAAATTACTTAGTAGTTAATAAATAAAAACTCATACAATTTTAAGCTTGTATAGCTAAAGAATGAAAATTTAAAACAAGGACTCTCATAAATAGTTCATACTATTATCAAAAAAACCAAAAAAAAACACAGTTATCTTTTACAGACATTATAAGTTTAAATTTGGACGAAATTACATATTAAAACCATGAATAACGATTTTAGTTATTTTGTTGTAGCTTAAAAATATTATTCGTGGGTACCTATATTAAACTCTTAGAGTATATTATTATATTTTATATACACAATGACATTTTCAAAGGTAATTTTTTGGTAAAAATGAATTTAACTTACTGTTGTACTAATGCCTAATAGTAAAACAAATTACTTTTTTGTTACGCATGCACCGAAAGTTGAGTTTTTGATGACGGTTGAATCGTTGGAAAGCGTCCTTTTTCTGTCCAGCGGGCGATAAAGTGGAAATCCCCAAAAGTGGTGGGCGTGCATGCACAACCAGACATTGAAATCTTTACCACGGTCCTTACAAAATATAAACTTCTGGTTACATCTTATATTCATGTTATAACCTCCTTGCATGACACGTAAACATTTTTCTTTCATTGAATAATCTGGTCGTTGCATAGATCCCTGCATAGTGCATTTACCTTTGCCGTGATCAATAGTGATTACAATTGAATAGTAATTACACATTTTTGTATTCTTATTTTATTTTAATAAAATAATTATTATTTATTATTTATATTGAAATCTATTCCACGGTTCTTACAAAACACAAACTTTTGGCTACATCTTATATTCATATTATAACCATTTCTTTTTCGTAGAATAGTTTGGTTGTTGCATAGATCCCTGCATTACCTTTGCCGTGATGGATGAATGCAGAGGCGTGACAAAAAATAGTATGTGTGGCTCGTGCGGGAAGGAAATTTTAATCTTGGCCGAAATACGGCCCACGTCGCCCGAGACTGAAATAGCTCACTTCCCGCCCGTGTGCCACAAGGGGGGGGGGGGGGTATTTACTTTTTTTTTAAGTAGCTATAGCGCGTTTAATTTGGTTAATTTAAAAAAATCGTAATACGTATTACGTATTACGTATTACTGTATACAGTTCGGAACCATGGATTGGCTGATTCAACCAATTAATTAAATTAACAGTTCTACCCCACGCTAAAATTGTTAGTAATTTGCGAATAATTAATAGTTTGGTGCCCGACATTCAAAATTTGAAGAATGAATAGTAGGCGTAGGTACCATACTTTCCATAAATATTGAAAAACACATTATTATATGTAGAATCAATGGAAGTAGATCTCTAGAAAACGTTTAATACATATTATTGACTTCTTCTCAACTGTTAAAAACACTAAAAACGATACGAGTTATTAAAAATAAAATTTTTTTAAAAACCAATCGATTGATCAAAAGTCTTAAACGATCTAAACTTGTCTCCTCTTTTGAAATATATCTCCCAGTTTATTTTTATTGCACGTCTACGGCATGCAAATAAAATAATGAACAGTACACAGTGTCCGTTTACTAAACCTTACCCTTATAGACAAGGTGATGTATCTAAACATTATCCACCTTAAATATAATATATTATAATGTTAACATTATTCAGCTAATTTACACATTAGCTGATGTGCTTAGAAAAAAAAAATATTTTTTTGTATTTTACATAAACTAGGCATATAGTGGCTTAGCCAAAAATCTCCCTAGGTGAGGGGACCAATAAATAAATACCATATATGATATATGTATACTATATAAATAACTTGGGGGGTGACCGGATCTTCGATCACCCTTAATATGTCACTGGCACGATGGGTGTAACGATTTATCAATATTTATCAATTAATCTTCTCCTTTAAAAAAATCAAAAACTGTGGTCTATGTTACACATAGGTACATGCATCATTAATATTGTATTATGTTTTTAAATTTGAACTAATGATTTTACGCAAATTTAATAAATATACTTAGGCATGTACTTATATAATATTTTTTATTAAAATAAAAGAACATTAAATATACCTAATTGTTTTTAAACAACATTATATCATGTAAGTTAAGTTTAGTTTTAACTTGTATTAAGACGACGCTACCCATAGTATATTAGTATATTATTTTTGTTCACTAGATTCAATGGCGTGATGATGTTAGTTAATAGATTTTATACTATAGTATTAGAGTGAATTGTACTATCAAACTTTTAGATAAGAGCATTATCTAAGCGTCGGTTTTCATTCGATATTTTAATTTTCAAGGGAGGTATGAGCATTTTAAATATGTGATATTTCACATACTAATCAATCTTGCTTGAAGATTAAAATACCGAAAATCGCCGAAGTTTAATTACAGATAAAGTTCTTAACATACAATTTGATATTGTAGGTCAATTCACTCTAATATAAAAACTTACAGCATACTAATGAAACTAGTGAATGAAAATTGTCATTACGTGTCATACGTGTGTAAGACGGAGACAAACAGTGCATGGGTAGCGTCGTCTTAACACAAAGTTCTAAAGTTGGTCCACCCACCTTACTCAAAACAGTCCAAAATGGTATCAAAAGTTTAGATTTTTATCAAATAGAATTTTTTATTCAATTTAAATTGTTTGTCAATTATGGATTTTTTATTGACTGTTTCTTTAGCTCGTATCTTATCTTTGGTGGACTAGCAAATTCTGGGGATGGACCCACATGTACTAGCAAATTAAGACGAGACTTGATACCATTTTGGACTGTTTTGAGTTAGGTGGCTGGACCAACTTTAGAACTTTGAAAGCTCGAATCCGAGCTTTGGTGGACTAGCAAATTCCGGGGATGGACTCACAAGTACTAGCAAATTAAGACGAGACTTTTGATACTATTTTGGATTGTTTTGAGTAAGGTGGGTGGGCTACCTGAAGTTGGCCCACCCTTGAATAGGGGTGGAATGAATGACTAGCAAGTTCCGCGGGAATGGGCTCGTGTTTTAAATGGATTGTGTGAAGTCGGCGGGCCAACTTCATGGACGTGATAATAGTGCCTAATATATTATATTATAATTTATAATATTGAATATTGAACACAGAATTTGACTAAAGCTATTTTGTGTATTGACTAACAAGATTACCTATATTTAATATTTTATGAGCAAAAGCACTATAATAACCGTCTGTTAAATTACATTAGTATGGTTTTCGAACACAAAATGTAAAAATGTATATTATACTATAATATTAAATTAAATGTCTATAAGTATACATACACTACAATTATTTAGATAAATTAATATAGAAAACTGAAGTTGTCATTTAGATGAGTCGCAACGCTGAAAATCATACCATAGGGGTATCATTTAGGTACTTAAAAAAAGTCATTACATAGATTATTATTAAATTATTCATGTAAAAGTTGTTTATTAGATTATTATTATTAATCGTTGTTTTATCAAGTGTGTACTTCACTCGCTCAGCCCTAAATAATGTACAAATTACTCGGGTATTTTGCGAAATAAACGTTTTAAAAATAATATTTTTACTTTATCCAATATAGGTTAGTAGTGTTCACCTTACCCGGGTAATGTGTACATTATCGATCTTTTGTACTTCACCCGTACCAGATAGGTACACTTAAAAAAATGCGCTACATAAGACTTAAGTCATAAATACATATTATATATTACTTTACATAAAGCCTAAATTCACTCTAAACCCTAAAAAAGTCAAATGCAATGGTTTATAAAATTTCTTATAACACAATACACGCAACTACTAGAAAAAATATTTAATATACGTTTCAGTATTGTATCGGATGTCTTGGTATACAATACTATACGTCATAATATACATAATTTACGAAAATATTTTAATTATAATTATTAATTTATGGTTATATAATATATATACGATCATTATTACCTTGCATCATTATAATTTATGCTTATATATTTTATTTATTTTTTAGATAATTTTCTTTTCTTTAGTTTACTATTCACTTTACAGTTTAAACTGTCATGTAATAGGGAATTTATACTATTTCTTTTTGTACTCGTACCTATATTTGAAAATATTTCATATTAAGATGTACCAATTCGCTTTTAATATTAAACATATTTCATTTTTAATTTTGGAATTTTCGTTTAATATCATTATAATAATTTAATTTATGTGACACATAAATCATAAAATATTCCATACTATATTAGTAAATTATATATAGGTATTTACTTTTATCGAAAGTCGCATGTAAACTGTCTGTGAATTTCTAACACTCTATCGCGTTTAAATTATCCACGGAATCGATTAAGCATAGTGCCTATATTATAACTTATAACAAAATATAAATGTTTTCATGTAGATATTATATTTTAGTCATATACAATTCAATGCATAAAATCAACGAGCTTTAAATCCGTTTAGGATGCACAATTATATACCTACAATTTTTAAGGCGCAAAAAAGACCGATCTATCATTATTGTTATTTATTTTTCGTGTTATTTGTTCTTCTATTCAGTCTTGTAAGCCGGATATTATCACTGTCGAAAAAAAAAATGTCGCAAACAAATAAAAAGTTACCGACGCATTAAAAACTCTGTAAACATTTTTTTTCTCGCAGAGAAATCATTAAACGTGTGTAATCGTTTGGCTATTACAAAAACACACGACTAATTTTGACGAACCATTATTATATGAATGTAATGCAGTTTTTAATATTACAATATTTTTCACCAATTGAATATTATTATTATTATTTACTCTAATCGCCTACTTGATTAAGATATAATAATTTTCGACAAAAATACATTAGTTCAAGATCAGTAATATTTTTGAGTAATTTTATGTTAGTATGTAGTATTATACTAGTATTATAGTTAATAATTGTACTTTTAAAACGATACAGAGGTCAAAGACTGTTGAAATATACAATTAATATTAGTATTCAAACCATGTAAACACACGTGCGTGTACAATGTCGTTTTCTAATAGATACTTATGCAGCTACGATATAGCTGTGTAACACCTTTACTATCGCTTTCTATATTATATACGGATACGGGATGGCCTCGATTGTTCATATAAATAGGGCCTTTGATGTATGTAATAATCACTTGTGCAGACGCCGTCATACCGAGTGTACGCGGTGTGTGCGTATAGTCACAGTTTAATTGTCCAGTTGTACGTTATTATATATTATACTTATACATAATCATATTGTCGTGTTATTACTTATTATATTAATGCTAACATCATTAGTCCGTCAAGCTCCACTTTCAACAGGTTATGGGCCCAGAACAATAGCCCAGGACAATAGCCCAGGACAATAGCCCAGGACAATAGCCCAGGACAATAGCCCAGGACATTAGCCCAGTCAATAACCAAGACATACAGTCTAGTGGATTCGTGATCGAAGTATTTTTATATCTGTATTAACGCAGAAAACTACAACCAGTCGGAGATATCCTGGATTTCGGAAAACGGCGGAACAGTGTACATAGGTAAAGTTTTGTTATAAATTGTTATACAGGAAAGTATACGGGAAATCATCGGTCATGGAAGACACGGTGAAGATAACAAAATTATGTGCGGAAAACTGGTCGTTATGGAAGTTCCAGATGAAGGTCATTTTAAATGCCTTGGAAGTAGGTGAGATAGTTTCAGGTGAATGGACGAAACCAAGTCTACCTATAAAGAAGTCGGCAGGAGAAACCGACGAGGATGCCAACGCACGTTGGCAAAGGCAGACAAACGCTTGGCAAAAAGCGGACGGTAAATGTCAGAAAATAATAGTTACCTCAGTGGACGATGGTCCATTACAATATTTGATTAACTGTGAGACTGCATTGGAAATGTGGGAGAAACTGCTGAGTATTTACGAGCAGAAGTCTGAGGCAAGTATACATTTGCTTCAACAACAATTTTTCAGTTATTCAAAGGAGTCAACAGATGACTTGTCGACGCATATTTCTAAATTGGTCAATTTAGGAAGGAAACTGAGAGTAGCGGGTGAACCAGTTACGGATAACATGGTTATGACAAAAATACTAATGACATTACCAAAAGAATATAATCATTTTTACAGTGCTTGGGATTCAGTCCCAACGGGAAGTAAAAATATAAATAATTTAACTAGTCGATTGTTGATTGAAGAATCACGGGTTATCCAGATCAAAGGTGAAGTTGGTGAACAAGAGAAATCGAGTGCATTTCCAGCCAAATTTCAAAACAGATCCGATGGAAAAAACGGCAGTTATGGTAAAGGTAAAAAGCAATTTACTAATAAAAGTAATGTTAAATGTTATTACTGTGGTAAAATTGGTCATTATAAAAGAAACTGTAAGAATTTTCTAAGTAGTATGAAAGGTGGGAAAACCGGTACTACAGGTACAAATTTAAATGCATTTGTAAGCGAGTCAAGGATAAATGAAACTACAACAGATACGTGGGTTTTAGACTCAGGCGCGTCGGATCATATGAGCGCGAACCTAGAATGGTTTACAAGTTATGAACCATTGAAATATACACAACAGGTAACAATAGGTGACGGAACAAATCTGTACGCAACAGGAAAAGGTAATATTAATATATTATCATACGTGAACGGTAATTGGAATAAAAATTACTTGGCAAATGTATTGCACGTGCCGGGATTAAAATTTAATTTATTCTCGTGCGGGTCAGCGTTGGACAAAGGTTTAGAACTAACGTCAGACAATAAAACGTGTGTGTTCAAAAGAAATGGGATTCCTGTATGCATAGGCACAAGATGCGGTAGGTTGTTTGAATTACAGATCAAAGTCGAAACACCGTCGAAAGCTGAATGTTATGCGAACATTGCAGTAGAAAGACGATTAGAAGTATGGCATAAGCGTTTAGCTCACCAGAATATTCAATACGTGAGGAATTGTTTAGCAAAACATAATATTGATTATTCAACCAAGGACGATCAATTTGTATGCAGCGACTGCATAATCGGGAAACAACACCGTCAATCGTTCAGTAAAAGTGAGACCGAATATTTTAACGTCGGCGATTTAATACATGCAGATTTATGTGGACCGATGCAGAGGGACTCTATCGGTATGTCAAAATATTTTTTATTATTTAGAGATGACTACTCACGTTACAGAACGGTATATTTTATTAAAAATAAATATGAAGTAAAAAATATTATGGAAACATTTATAAAAAGTGTTAAAACAGAAACAGGATCTAAGGTCAAAATATTAAGGACTGATAATGGGTTAGAATTTGTAAACAAGGATATTACAGGTATTCTACAGAAATATGGCATACGACACCAAACTACGGTAGCATATACGCCGGAACAGAACGGGAAAGTCGAGCGTGATAACAGAACAATCGTAGAAGCTGCCAGGACAATGATATGTGCGAAAAATCTTGACGTATCATTATGGGCAGAAGCTGTGAACACAGCCGTTTATACACTTAATCTAACCGGGACGAGTTCACAGAATGGTAAGCCACCTTACGAGTTATATTATAAAGTCGTGCCAGATATTAAACATTTACGAGTTTTTGGTACTGCGGTATATACACACATACCAAAGCAAAAACGTCAGAAATGGGATCCAAAAAGTGAAAAAGGAATATTTGTTGGCTATTCGAACAGCACGAAAGGTTATCGTGTATGGTATTCGAAAACAAATAAAATATCCGTGTGCAGAGACATTATATTCGAAGACGAATGTAATAATTATGAAAATGTAATTGCTGACACAATAGAGTTAACAGACACTCAAATTAATTCAACGGGCGTGCGTGAAAAGGACGAAAACATAGTCGATGATAGAAATGTTATGGTTCTACGTGACAGGAATACACTTAAGAAGCCGGACAGGTATAATGTTCAGACTTTTATTGCTAACTGTGTCAGTCCATTGAATTATGATGAGGCAATTACTGGGTCAAACAAAAATGAATGGAATAATGCTATGAACGACGAAATTAATTCATTACACGAAAATCAGACTTGGACTCTAGTCGATTTGCCACAGGATAAAGTTGCATTACGAAATGCATGGGTGTTCAAAACAAAATATAAAACTGACGGTAGTATAGATAAATTTAAGGCCAGATTGGTCATTAAGGGTTGTTCACAGAAATATGGTATAGATTACCATGAAACATTTTCGCCAGTGGTCAGATACGAATCAATTAGGGCGATATTCGCAGTAGCAGCTGTGGAAAAATTAATACTACGACAATTCGACATCAAGACAGCATTTCTGTACGGAGAACTACAGGAAGAAATATACATGGTACAACCACCAGGATACGAAGATGGATCGAATAAAGTATGTAAGCTTCAGCGTAGTTTATATGGCTTAAAACAAAGTCCAAGATGTTGGAATATACGTTTTAAGAATTTTTTGAATGCATTTGGTTTACAATGTACCGAAGCGGATGCATGTGTATTCAAAGCTGATAACAGCCAAATTATTCTTGCAATATTTGTTGACGATGGTTTAATCGCGGCAGATAATGAAGATATTATAGAGAAACTTTTAACAAACTTGGAGAAAGAGTTTGAGGTTAAAAAGGGAAACTTAGAATATTTTCTAGGTATGCAGGTAAACTTAATGAAAAATGGTTCATTATTTGTGCATCAGACAAATTATGCATGTAGCATAATTAATAAATTTAATATGCTGGACGCCAAAGAACTTTCAATTCCGATAGACAAATCACATACTATTGAACAAAAGGAAGGATCGGAGATATTAAGTGAAGAAATACCTTATAGGCAGGCAGTAGGTAGCTTACTGTTTTTATCACAGGTAACGAGACCAGATATAGCATATGCAGTAAACTTTGCTAGTCGTTACTTAGCAAAACCAACTAAAGCTCATTGGAACTTGGTAAAACGGATTATACGATATGTCAAACGAACATTTAATTATGGCTTGTATTTTAATCATAATACACAACTGTCATTAGAAATATTTAGCGATGCAGATTACGCAGGTGACGTTCAGACACGACGTTCAACGTCAGGATTTCTATTCAGATACGGGTCAAGCATAATTTCATGGACATCGCAGAGACAACATTGTGTGTCATTGTCATCGACAGAGGCTGAATATATTTCGGCCAGTGAAGCTGTAAAAGGGATCATGTGGATTACGCGGTTGATAATAAGCTTATCAAAAACAGGTGATAAACAACCGACATTATTCATTGATAATCAGAGTGCTATTCGTTTAGTTAAAAATCCGGAGTTTCATAAGAGGACAAAACACATAGACGTACGATATCATTTCATACGGGAGAAATACGAAGAAGGACAATTTCAACTACAGTACATTGGAACAGAGGACCAGATTGCGGACATTCTAACCAAGCCTTTGGTTAAGGAACGATTCGAGAAGTTGCGGTCAGCTGTAGGAGTGACTACAATTAATGAAATTATTAATTGAGGGAGGGTGTTGAAATATACAATTAATATTAGTATTCAAACCATGTAAACACACGTGCGTGTACAATGTCGTTTTCTAATAGATACTTATGCAGCTACGATATAGCTGTGTAACACCTTTACTATCGCTTTCTATATTATATACGGATACGGGATGGCCTCGATTGTTCATATAAATAGGGCCTTTGATGTATGTAATAATCACTTGTGCAGACGCCGTCATACCGAGTGTACGCGGTGTGTGCGTATAGTCACAGTTTAATTGTCCAGTTGTACGTTATTATATATTATACTTATACATAATCATATTGTCGTGTTATTACTTATTATATTAATGCTAACATCATTAGTCCGTCAAGCTCCACTTTCAACAAAGACAATACTTTTTGACCACTCATCCCGATTCAATCACCTGCAATGATCGATAGGTACAATTAATTATAATTTCAAATCATAAGTCGTTGCATTCTGAGAAAGACCATACCATAGTTCGAGTGTTTAACAATAGCCAATATACCTGGTAATTTTTTAAAACTGCATAATATTATAATATATATAACTAGAAAACAAATTTGATTAAAGATTTTTAAAGTTAATGCATAAAATGAATTAAAAGAATATCATTGTAATAGTTTTAAAAAAATATCACTGTTAGTGCAAAAAATTCTCTGACGTTCAAAACTCATTAAAACTAACTGTCCCCCAGGGTGATTTTTTAAGCATGCTCACCCAATTTGTATGCTTAAACTATATATATAAATTCAAATTCTGATTTTTACAGTACACTTGAAGACCATATTTTCGAATGCTTGAGATTTTTTGTACCACTTAAGGATGTTCCTGTAATACAATACAAACTTGAGCATATTTAAAATCTATCCTGTATAACATTTTATACTATAAACTATAAAGTATAGAATTATTAAATTCTTGCGATGTGATTGGAATTAAATACGAAAAATTGTTAATCAAAATGCAAGTTTTCAGATTTCCAAAAAATAAAAGCCACAAAAATGTAATTCTTTCAAGGGTATAAAATTGTATTATAGTAAAATATGTGAAAAAAATCGAAACACAAATCTACAAAACATTCTAAGCAACACGCATGGGTAATATAAAAATATATTGTAAACGTAATCCTGTAAGCTTGAGTTATAACGGAAAACAGAAAAAATTTTGTTTTGAATGTGTTTTTTTTATGTATAATATTAAAGGTATAATAATATTCATTTTGTAGATTTTGAATTTTTTTTTTTTTTACATATTTCATGGATTTGCATAATGTTCTCCATTGCAATCTGCTGGGAATGCCAAAAAGTGCCGCCAAATGTAGTACGTCATACGTATCCTATTTCCAATCGATAGACCACGGGTTACATGAAACTTTTACAGCATTTTTTCTACAGGCACGGGTATAACAAATGATAATAAACAAACACACATCATTTTAAAACTATAGTAATAATATAGCTTTTTCATCCAGTTCGGAGTTTAAAACCAAGTGCACGAATCAAATTACAACAGGAGTTTAAAATTTTATTTATTCGTTTCAAATAATATTGGTACAAAAATCAATTTTATTTATATTATTATTATTTCCAATCACCGGTAGGTAATATAGAATATAGATGTGCAAAATTGTTATAGCTACAACGCCGTTCAATTAATTTAATAAGTAGCATTTAATATATTGTAATCATTTCAATTTGAGAGAAATTATTTAAATTTCATTAAATTCAAAGGATTTTAGTTTTGATTTTGTTATTGTTAGATTGTTCGTATATTATACCGGGTCTTTACCAGAGTTAGTGTATTTTTTCATTTTTGAAAAAATAACTGTTTTTGTTTCAATAAAACAAATTGTTTGAGTTTTAAACGGTAGTTATTTAAAATAACTTAATTTTAATTTAATATGCAATTTACCTATATGTCAATATACCGTGTACTAGTATATTATTATTTATTACTTATTTTAAATCTTAAAAGTATTTGAAATGTATTTTAAATATTTTCTGAATGGATGTTTTATGTGGTCATTATATTATGTATATATTAACTACAGAGTAAAGACATTTTAAATTTAGTGATTTCTTCAATAAAATTTTTAAAAAAATTATAACGAAGGATGGTAGTAGATATAATTATTTTACTTGAACTTTTTTTCTGAAGGATATCAATTATTATTTATTGTTAATAATAAACCAAAAACAACCACAATATTCACTTGGATTCTACACCGTTTTAAACATAATATGTTTTATTCGTTTTAAACAATGACTCAAGTTGTTTAGAACATTGTGTTTTAAACATAAGAACCCTAGTCCTTACACAGTAAAATAGTAAACAATAACAAAACTAAACAAAAACTCAGCTTTACCGTCACAGAAAGGTAATAGGTATCTAAACTGTTTTTAGAAACACAAACACTGTTTTGCTTAAATTTTGATATCTCTTTGTAAACACGGTTTTAGGTATGGACAATTTAGTTACTACCATCGCTCTTTTCCGTGATGCGTTTAATTCCACTATTCTATAATAAATTGATCATGGATTTTAATATTTCATATAATATAATAATAACATATAATATATTATATTTTATTTACAGTGTCCGATGACATAATATTTTGACTGAAGAATATATATGTATTTACCAGTCTTGGATAGTATTCCAAATACAGTATTCGGAATACTTTTAAAATACTTTTTCCAAAAGTATTCTGAATAACTGTTTAGAATATTTTTTAAAATTTTATTCCTATAAAAAAAATACTTATTATTTAAAATAATAACTGTTTTCGTTTTTTTGGACATTTTTATAATATTATACACGTTATAAAATTTTAAATCTAGGATCAACAATTTAAATTATATTATAGTATTTTACTCTAGGGCTATGATGTGCAAGATTTATATTGTATATTATGAATTATAACACTTAAACATTAGTTAAAATTAAATTATAATATTTATTACAAATTATTAATTCTTTTTTTAATTGCCCATAAGTATTCCAACTGTTTCTTTTATAGTGCATTTATTCGACTTCTTATTTTTGATATTTATATTTTTTCTAGAGATTATTTTCAGTTTTTTAGATTTGTTACAGTTTATACCATTTAAAGCGTGCCCTTTAGTGTTACTAATATATTTTATTATAATGAAAACTATAGTTACTCTTTTGATTGAAAAATTGACACATAATTTTTTTTTTCTTTTTAATGTTGATGCATCTAAATAGAAATTCTAAGTAGCTTTTGAGTTGCTAAATGATACATTATAATATTATGTTCTAAAAATGATAATCATCATTTATAATTTTATAATATAATATAACAAATAGATATAATATTTAGTGCAGTATTCATTATACTCGAATATTTTATGTAATATGTTAATATATTAATATTTATTGCAGTATTAAAATTATCATTAATTTTTTACCATCATATTTGTTGTTTGCATAATTTTACAAAATCCAAAAACCAGAGGTTAAAAAAATACATGATCAAAGAATATAGGGGTTGAGTATGCCCGGTGAATCATCCTGTAGAAAGCATAGAATAAAATCAGAACAGATAATGATGCAACTCCATATTATGAATCCCATAGTTAATTTAATCTAGACAATAGTTAATCCATATATTTTACCGTCCCGGCTATAATTAGACTCTAACCGTGAAATGATACTACATTAAAAACATATAATAATATAATATATAATGCGGCAAGGTCAAATTGTATTTTATCTCTCGATTTTCTTGCCTTCTATGTAGTTTAAGCAGTATTATATTTTAAGCATCAGTAACTGAACATGGTAGATTAAAATATTATAACATTAAACCTAAGACAGGTACGCTTTTGAATTTTCTCAGAAAACATTCTGTGTGCGCAATGTACGTTTTTTATTTTTAGTAAATTAAGGTAACTTGAAATATTATAATATACAATAAATAATATTACAATATTAAAGCTTAAAAATGTTGATCAAGTTTTTTACCTAAACCTACCTATTTCTATGCACGTGTAAATCTTACCGAAAACCGTACGATTTAACCAACATTTTAGGAATATTGCAAAAAATATTTGATTCTCGTCATCATAATATTTTACATTTGCTCATTAAGTTAAATATTCCATAAACAGACAAATATCTTTTAAGTAAAATAATAACATGTTTACAACAAAAACAATTCTGGTAACTTCGGCGCAATAACTTTTTGATTTGTAAGTACATTTTCTGGACATGACAATAATCAATCACTCAGACGTCATTACACCAACATGCTGTTGTCATTATGTTTATGCAGAACATTGGATCTCCAGAATATTATTATAGTTTTTTATATTATACGTTAATTCCACACAATCCAAAAGCCATTAAAATGAATGTCTTTATATTATACGCAATTTTCTGCTAATTGGTATACTATATTTAAATTTTACGGTTGTTGCAGGGTTGTCACGTCGATGGTTACAGGATACGTCGTGCATGTAAATAATAATTAAATCAATTGAATTTAATTGATTGAAAACAATGCACTTGAGGACATTATGAAAAAATTTATAACTCGAATGTCTATGTAATGAGTACCTAGTTGGTAATACCATAGGTAGTAATATATTATGAAATGCGTCGAAGGTAAAAAATGGTTGATCCCCAGTAAAAGTAATAAATAATAATATTCTGTTTTATATAAATTATATACCTATTGTAATAATTATAATTTTTTTTTTTTTTTATTTGGGTTAAGGCTTCGACTACTTAGGTCATTAGCCTGTGGTACTGTAGGGGGGGGGAGAGGTACTGTGGATTTGTTTACTCGTGATTTGTTTTGGCAGAATTTTTAATTTGGGCACCCGTAGTGCCATGCCCGGGTGGGGGATGGCGGCACTTGTTCTCCGGACACCGTGACTTGCTCGAAGAAAAATGCCACCCAAGACCAAGGTATCGAACTCAGGTCGGCCATTCCGTCCCCCAATTATATTTATATGACGTAATAGGTATAATACTGTATTATTCTTTACTAGCAAGAATGCAAAATTATACATTTTTAAAACTGTTTGTAAAATTGTAACGTTTTGTTCGTTTAAAAGGACGCGATACAATAAATTATGTATTTGAATTTTTTTTTTTTGGTATTCTATGAAAATGTTTAAAATTATTTTTAAAAAAAAACGTTGCCTTGGTATTTAAATAGAGAAATAAATATTATCAATAAAATAAAAAAAGTAAAAAAGTATAATATGACACATAAAATATATTGTACTAGGTATATATATTTTATTTTATCCTGTATACAGAATTTCCACCGGGAGGAATGCTTTGATTTCAACACATAGTACCCTATCTTTTATCAAATTGGATCAAGATGGTAGTTTAAAAAGGAAATTTTTCGATTTTCTCAATAGTTATTTAATGCCACGAGAAAAACTACCGACAAATCAAGAAAAATCGCTAAAAATGGGATTTTAGTTTTGAACGCTTTGTTTATAGTAATGAACTAATGAACATAAAATTATAATATTATAATATTAATTCAACTTACAGGCAATAACAAATAATAACAATATAAAAAATCCAGACTGACAAACCGTCTTCGCTCAGAATCGTTTTTCTTATACAATGATATTATATCATTGAATTCAAGTTTAATACAATCCATTATACATTGACCCACTTGTAACCTACTGTACAGCATAGCGACATCCACTTACCCGATTTTTATATTATAAATTTGAATAGTCCACTAGTATATTATTTTTTTATTTATTTTAAGTGTCTAATTTGTGTAAAGTGTTGATTATATTATTAATTATATCTACCTACTATTATTGTTTTCTATTATTATTTATTTTGAATTATATTTTAATTCATATTATGAATTATAACGTTGATTAAAATACTGTTCAGTATAATACCATAACAGTATTATGTGTATAGTTTATTGTTTTTTTTTTTAAATATAAAATTATCCACGTATAATATCCAGATATAGAAATATTTATTAGGTAGACTTGCTACGGACAGTTTTAGTATAATTTAATAAGTTATATGTATTGGTAGAAACAGTGGCGAATAATGACACCCCCCCCCCCCCCCCCCCCTTGGACTGTTTTATGTTATTTTTTATTATAATATTGGGCTAAAAAAAGGTAATTTATTTTTTAAAAAATTCCCTCCCCCCATCGGGTGACTTATGGATCTGCTACTGGGTATATATTGGTTTAGAACAATTTTGGGAAGGAGATTAATTGAAACTTTTTATTTAAAACTTTTATTTCTCCCATTTCAAGGTGCTAAGAATCCTTAATTTATATGGAAACCCAAGGCTGGTACTGCGGAGGGGGTGTCCACTTTCCAGTGATCCTTACTCTTCTGCCCCACCACACAAAATTATTTAAAAATTATTAAAAAAACCACACGATTGAACGTAAAAAATATGTATGAGTAATATTTTAATATTTTTTTGTACTCAATATTATGAAAATTATAATTAGATAAATTAATAATTTAGATTCGGAATACTTTTTAAAGTATTGTCTCCATGTGTAGGATATTAAACAATGAACATGCAGTAGAAATTCAAATCAAGTGTTATTTTCACTGAGATACAACCATCTTTACGATCAAAACCACGGAAAAATTGTTCAAAATTGCTTTAAAGGCAGCCAACGATACAGAGTTTAACTTAACTCCTGTAGTGTCAGAAATATTGTTTCAGCTAAAAATAGAACTCTTACAAACTATATATCCCGAAAAATGGTACAAATCATAATATACTTTTAAAGCTTAATTTATGGAATAACTAATTAGTATAGCAATACAAAAAAACAACATCATATTATGATGCAATAAAATTATTAAAATTATATTAATATTTTGTGTATTCATAATATATTAAATACAGATGACACGGTATTTGTCCTAGGCATCAGTATATAGACTCCTAATCGACACCTAAGCAAAAAACAATGACTTCGCACCAAGAAAAAAAATATGCTTATAAACTAATAACGTGTATTTCATCCGATCGATTAAAAAAAAAAGATGACATTATAATTTCATTAGCTGCGTATAATAGTTTAATGAACTCGATTTAAAAATATGTTTATATTTAATCTATTATGTATAAGTATATTTATAATACCTATATGTACATATAGTACCTATACTATACCTACGTAGAATATTAAAACTGAAAAACAACGACTTGAAATCGTAATTTTTGATGAATATGCAGATTATATTGTTCAATTGACGTTTAATGTCAGCTGTGGTAAAAGATATAAACGTCACATATAGAATAATATATGTAAATTATATCCACTACATTTTATAAACAACGACTAAAGGTCATTTCATAAACTTTATGTTTAAGCAACCCATTAATATTTCATGTTTTCTGTCGAGGGCTGAAACGTAAATATACGTTTAGAGGTAGAGACATTAAAAAAATAATTTATTTCAATAAAAACATACAATATTTGCTTAATTCAAGGACTATTTTTTTTTTTTTATAAGCCCACATTCTCCTTAAAATCTTTTCATAATATCATGTTATTGATTTAATATTTTTACTTTATAAATTACTGCGTGTTTTTCATAGCAGCTCGCCAATACAAAAATATAAAATTTCACCTACTATTAGTATTCATGGATTCGAGTCTTCTAACATTAATTAAGATTGTACAATGTACATTGACCACTGTGCAAAAATGGCGAAAACGTTAATAATAAGTAATTATTAATAGCTAACTTATTACACGTGCCAAACATATAATAATATATAATGCAATTTATATAACAATATCCGTATCAACCATTTTATAGTAAATATAAATTATTTATATTATACAGGATGTTTCACCAAGCATGCGCATTCATAATTTTCCTTTTAATAATGATTTTTTCCAAATTCTGATAATTGTAATTTGTTATAGATAGACTTCAGGAGTCTTAGACTTTAGGCTAACTTTAGACGAAGTCATAGATTTCGGGTCTTCGGAAGTGTCCTGTAGCTATACCGACTTTTTTCAGATACGAATCAGGAAATTCTTCTTTGTAAATTATTAACTTGATGTTTTTTTTGTAATGTTGATGTATCTAAATCAAAATTCAAACAATTAGTTATTTATTCTGAGTTATTAAATTGTATTTAATGTGGATGATATTCCTTAACAATGGGTTTACAGAAATATAAAATTTTAGTTAATTTAGTATTTATTATACTCAGATAGTTTTTACAAATTATAAAATGTTAATAAATCCACCAAAGCTCCATATCTTCTAAGCCTTTTATCATAGATCCGCTATTCTTAGTAAACAAAGTTAAATGACTCGAAAACTAGGAACTCGTTTGAACTTCAATTTAGATACGTCAACATTTTCAAAAAAAATCATCTGTTTAACAAGTTATGGAAAAAATACATTATATTTGCAAATGTTTCAAAATAATATTGTCCTAATATATGAACTTAAAAAAGTTAAAAATTAGAGTATGAATAAATAATGTATTAATGAAAACAATGGGTGTGAGCATATACTTGATGAATGACTCTATATAATGTATTATTACACCTACCATAAGTAGGAATAGGATTTCGATGCACTTTGCATTCATACTTTTTGTATAAGTCCAAAGATATACGATTCTCGTTTTAAACCTAAATTTTATGTAATTTTTTAATCAGAATAAGAATTTTTAATTTTGTATTTTTTTGAAAATTTTCAATTTTAAGGTCATTTTTAATTTCTAAAAGCATTTTAAGATTTTTATGAAATTTAAGTATTTAACTCTAAAATAAAGATTTTTAAATATTTTAGTTTAAGATTTTTGTTTAAAAAGCAACTTTGTAACGTACTAACAAGGATTTTACCTAATCGACATTTTTAATGGAACGGATAATTGTGACGTGAAAATCGAGATTAAGAGTAGCGATGGAAAATTAATTGAGAATAGTTATTTTATTCGGATTAAAAGTCAATGTACAAAATTAGAATTTGTGCAGTCCTGCAAAACTTTTTAGTAGCTTTAATCATAAATATATTTTGGTTTTAAGCTTGTTAAAAAAAAGAAATTAAGTACATTTTATAGATGCATTATTTTAAACTTTAGGGCATAAAAACATTTTTTAACATTGTTGGGTTTTTTTTCATTAAATTCCCAGCTCTAACCATAAGGCATACTACATTCATTAAATTTGTAACTTGTACGTTTTCGACAGCTACATTACTGCAAGGTTATCTAATACCTATATAATCTTATATTCGTATTATGTTATATTATAATTATAAACATCATAAAATATTGTCAAAGGTAGGTATGTAGTGAAATATTGTTAACAAAAAAAGTATTAAGGTGAACTTTTAATTTTTTAGCGATGTTCTTTTAAGATTTACGATGAAAATATACTTGGTTTAAGTTATTTATAATATACAATATAATTATATGACATACCATTTTAATATAAAGCAAGATACTCATGAGTCATAACTTATAACACATTCGTAATAATAATACATCTTAATACATTTTTTAAATATTTTATTTAGGTATCGTTTATTTCTTTGAAATTCAAAGCAAAAGCCATATTTAAGTTAAGATATCTTATACATTAAATATAAGAATAATTAAATTTAAATGAAAAATATTATCTATAGATATTATCATATTATAGATATATAATTAATTAGTAGATAATACAATTCACAAAGATTGAAAGATGGCCAGTCCAAACGGTTACACATCATAGTCTTAACTAGGTATAATAATAAAGCTTATAAATATGACCAAAACTACGTTTTGATGAATAATATTAATTTCTTTACAGACGATAGATAAAACGTCGAACAGTGTAAGTACGGGTGATTTTTAGTTCTGTGGTTTAATTCAATCGTTTCCCAACTACTATTAAAATAATAAATTGTAGTCCATAGCCCGCCAGCCCGGACCTTTAGGTCAGTAGGACAGACTAAGCAGTGTCTGTTGTAGACATAGGTTTTGACAAATCAGCGGCTTGAGCGATGATAAAAAAAATCAACGACTTGGCACAAAAAAAAAATGTGTATAAAACAACATAATATAGTTTATAAGTCTGGCAAAAAAAAATACGAAATTATTATTTCATTAGTTATATTACCTAAGTTTAATGTGAACTCGATTTCAAAATATATTTAGGTCCTTGGATACTCTTAGTACCTACTTACAGTGGTATTGTCTTAACTCTTAATTATAAATTATAATGTAATATGCAACTACATTTGATAAACCATATTATTATTATACATTAGCAGTTTGAGATGGAAATTATATGTTTATAGGATAGAGTGTAGTAAAAATGTTTTTGGGAGACATTTCTTTTTGTTTTGTGACAAACGTTTAATACATAATATATATATTGATTCAATAAAAATGACAAATTTGAGATAGGGTTAATTTGTTTAGAACAATTTAAAAAGGAAATTAATCCTTAAAATGTTTTTCTCTTTCGGCGTTTGATGTATGATTTCGTATAGTGGACAACACAAAATAGGAAACTGTAGTTTTCTGTTTATCACAGTATCAGCCAATGAATGAATATCGTACTGTTGAATGATTTAATCATTGATCACACGTGCTGCTGCAATTGACCTTTTGCCGCACAACAAATGCATAATAATCTACATATTTAAATTGAGCGTATTATAAATTATGTATAAATAAGAATATAAAGCGATTTGAATGAAAATCGAAAAAACGAGTATTTATTAATTATTAAATAACATTACTCGTTTAAAGGATAATATATACTATTTATACCCTCGTAGTCTCTTTATACTATAATATTATGGTCACAATAATATCATCCAAAGAATAATACAACTGAAATGATTATTTTACTCAACTAAGATTTATAAAATATACGTTTTTAATAGAGCCAAGTATGACTATTTCAAATGTGTTAGACCGTGGCCCGTGAGTATAGCAACATATCAACCGTGTCACTCGGGTCGTCCTAGTCAATCGTGTTCGTGGTTTGTCCTAATGATTTACAAATTTAGATGACATTATAATGAATTTTTAATTGATCGAAAAACTTATACGTTATTATATTGATTTTATTATAATGAATTATTTAATATATACATTTAATAACTTATAAAATGGATTTAGGTCAAAGTTCTCTACCGCTATATTATAGGTACATTAAAATAAAATGATAAACTTGTTTCATCGTGTCCGTCCTCTTACCAACCCATTCACTAATTAAATTATTATTGTAATCCTCTACGAACCTTCTGAATCCTGATAGCTGTCTAAATCATACAACTTACATGACTTATATATTTTATAAACTATACATTAATTTTATTAATAATTTATGAAAATTAATAATTCAACATTTGAAATATAAAGATAACAAATATTTTATTTTTTTATTATTCATGTTTGTAGATAGGTAAACCAAAAGAAGTTTAAAATGTATTAATATAAATGCGGCTATTTACCTTTAATTTTTTAGTACCTATAACAATAAATAAGAATTTAAAAATATTTATTGAAACGACTGAATTAGGACGAGCATAAACAAATAGTGATAAACTAACTCGGCACCATAATATAGGTTAGGTTTTAAGACTTTTAACTTAAGCAATTTGTATTCATTTTTATAATTTAAGGAACCTTTAATACAATACGAATTGAAAAATAACAATACAATTAATAATAATCGCTTAGTGTCAATCCAGATAATCACATTGATAAATAAAATAATACAATTAGTATTTATTATAATATAATCAAAAACAGTATAATGACCCAACAGTGCAGGTGACACTGAATTTAGCCTTAGAAAAGTAAAATAAGTTTTACCAAAACTTTATATAACATATATAATAATATAGGTTTGATACCTTTATTAGGCTAACTTAACCTAATCTACAAATAGCAATAACTATATAATTTAGTTCACATTATATAGGTTATAAAAACAAGAAGTTGTTTAGGTTATAACTTCACCATATTTTAATCGATTGGTTATGTTTAATAACATATTTACAATTATTAATATTGGAATTGGAACTTTATAATATATTAAAACCTACTTGTGAATAATATTGGTTTGATTTTAACGTTTGATATATGGATATCGAAATTATTGTTTTTATACCTAAACTTATAATTAATTTAAATTAATTTGTAAAATACATGCCATTTTTGTAGAATAATATACAATTAAATTATATACAACACTGATTGTCACCAATAATATTTTTTTTTTAATTGATAATTTATCATTGCTAATAATATGTAAAGCGCATAATACATATTTTATACAGTACGATTCACCAAGTACGTTCACCCCTTTTTTCTTCAACAATATTTTAGTTCTTAAAAAAAAAATTACAATTTGTAAAAATGGTCCAAGTATAATAATTAATACTAAATCCAACATGACATGTATTGGATATTTTTGTAAAACCATTTTAAATTATAAATAATTTAATAACTGAGAAACAACGCGTTCAAGTTTTGAATAAGTTACATCAAAATTGAAAAATTAAATTATCCACTAAATTACAGTCAAAAATAAAAAAAAGGTGTTTTTATTTAAAAAACAGAAGTTTACTTGGCCACTGAACACTCTTTGAGGCTTAAGTACTACAAACATCTCAAACATTTGAAAACACGGTTTTAAGTATATTTAAAAATTTTAAAAATTAAAATTTGAATAAATTCGTTATTAAAGGGAAAATGGGGGAGCGCAATGAGCATTTTTGATGAACCACACTATATAATGCGTTAAAAAAACCTTAATGCCACAATAATGCAATCTATTTTTTTTTTAGTTTGATGATTTTAATTTTGACTATACCTATAAAAATTACACTATATTATTCATACCATTGTAAATTGTTTATACAACAGTATCGCGGTTGGTCGAGACTATATTTTGTAAACAGTTTAACATTATGGTTTACGTTTACAGTTTTAACTGACTCATGAAATTTAAATGAATATTAGAGGACTAGGTACTTTGCCATTTACATGACATTTAAATAATATTTAAAATGACTAGTATAGGTCGTACTTCACTATACAGATACTATAGAAACATAATATTAACAGGTAATATTTATAATATTGTCAGATTTGTATTTATACACCGTTAGTCCGTTATAATACGTTATTTAAACATAATTAAAATCAGGCTGAATAGTAGAAACTATAGGTAGTGAGTACACAATAACGGTACTGAATAACTCGGCTTATACAATATATTATATACTCTCCTACTGACCTTACCATAAAAAACATTCGACATTGGGATAAAATATGCAAGTCAAAATATCTGATATGGATAAATATCCAGGGTATTTAAACAAACAGATGGTACTAAAAAAAAAAAAAATTGATAATAGCCTGTTTAAATAGTGAATATTAATAACTATTACATTATTTATTTTTAAGTCACATTAACAAAACATTTAATTTGTAAATGATTTGCAAGTGCCAATTATCATAATAAATTATAATAAATGCTAAACCAGATGAGTCTGTTTTTTTTTTCAAAACTTAAAATACAATTAACTAATTAATTCAAATGACGTAAAAACAGTTAAAATTATGTAAATAAAATATTTTTCAATAACGTTAATAGTTTTTGAAATATGGTCATTGTTCTTCGATAAAAGAATAAACTGTTTAAGTAAATACAAATATGATGCCTAAAATGTTTCATAAAATAATATTTACATAAAATAATTAAGAATGCAAGAAAAACTTGAAATTCTTTATTTGGGTGGCAAAAAGATTTAATAGTAATTTAATAGTAAATTATATTATACGTTGGGTTATTTCTTTTAGTGCTTATAATTTTTTTTAACACATTATCCCTGAAAAAAATTTGTTTATATGTTAATGTTTAGTATAGTTTTAGATTCTGAGCGTATATATTACAATGATGCGTGTGTTTTTTTAAAACATTTCATAACTACACAAAAAAAATATTCATTCTTTATAGAAACATTTGTTCTAATGCTTAAATAGTTGGCTCCACAGATCTTTTAGGCAGGTGGTTAATTTTCTGGTCGGATTTATATAACATTTAAATTCCTCCAATACTTTTTTTTTTACATGCAAAATTAGTGGTAAATCAATCGTATCGGTAGACTTTACATTCACAAAAGGTATAATATATGGAATTTACAAACATCTAAATGCATAGGTAGGTGCATCTTGTTTATCTTCGATTTTTCCCGAACGTGGTACGTGTTACACTTATGAAATATTCAAAATAATAAAACTTACTTATCTCTGCATGTTAAATTGTACAACTTTTATTATTATTATAGTGTGGACATTTAAATTAAAATGAATAGTTCAATTTTATTGTTTTAATATCGGCAATGTTTATAAAAATAAACAAAAGCATTTATAAAAAGGATATCGAGTTTAGGAAAACCCAAAAGTAATTTAATTAATTATAATTCATATAATTAATTATCAATGAAATTAACCTATGAAAAAAAGTAATTGATGAGGATAAAATATACGTTGATACACTCTGTCCACATTTGGGGTCGGACTTTAATTAAATATTATCATACACGTAATTTGTAAGTAATTAATAATTATAATATTCTATAAATTGGAACTATTATTATTAATGTGTTAAAATAATGATTTATTAGCGATGAACAATTTGTCTGGCTATCTAAATAAGTATACGCTCATATTCGTTCGGTATTGATAAACTTTTATTATTATTACTAACATTATTATAATTACCTTACGCTGTATACTCTGGTTAAATTATAATATTAAACATATTAAGATGAGTAAAATTGTTTTTGAGTTTTATACTGTCATTAAACAAAACTAATGACTTATGGCTATCAAATGTTAAATTTTTATATTTTATTTTTATCTTCAATAGAAGTGTTTCGATAGAGCAATTCCTAAATATGTAAATAAATATTTAGAACGATCAATTACACAGATATTTCACGGTCAAGGATGATTAAATTTAGATTGATATACATATATCGAATGTTTAACGAACAACATTTAAACAGATTTTAAATATCTAAATAACTATAATTATATACATTTAATTATAAATAATATTGTATGCTTAATGCTCATGCATAAATTCAAACCATAATATTATTATTATTTAATTTGGGTTTGTAAATTGTATGTTATTTAGGTATAATAAATTAAAAAGTAATACAGCTATCGATAATTTCTAGTACAGTTTCTAAGGTAAGCGATAAATGTATATTGATTTTATAATAATATATGTTTTTTATGTGTTTAAGTGTGTGTGAGTGTGTGTGTACAGTTTACACGTCTTAAAGTGGAAAAATGATTCCACCTTCAGCTACGAGGATGGTTTCAATATAAAAATAATAAATGGAATTTTAAAGTGTGAACATAACCATTTTATCATCAACCAGTTTTTGTTATTTGATTATAATTAAAAAAAAATATTTATCGAAATAATATGAAACATTCCACTATAATAGGCTACAGCTATAAATGATCATTTTCTATACTCAATGCAATTTTTAGATTATTTTGACAAATTTTTAGTAATTTAGAAGTATTTTAAATTATCAAATTTTTAGGCTCAGTCAAAAAGCTTGAAAATTGAATACAGTATTATACAACATATGTATCGTGTTTATGTTGTTTTTATAGCAATATAAAAATATAAAAATATATTAGCTCAATTTTTTAAAAATATTTGTTTGAATTATAAATTTTGTCAAAACATGAACATTAATTGCTTATTATTTTATTGTTATAACTGTACCTTCATTTTGATACCTGAAGTTTGAAAATTTAATAGTTACAAGGTTTATGATATGTAGTTCTTATTGAAACTCAAAAATATAAAAAATATAAAAATTACTATTTTGTTTATTTTTATAGACATTTTAAGTCTAAATTCAACGAAATTTGATATTTATAGACGGTCTGTCTCCACTCAGAAACGATTTTTTAAGCAATGATATATCATTGTATTACAATTTAACACACCCATTACAATGACCCACTTGACGGTACCCACTTGCCCAACTTTGTTATATAATTAAAAGTAGTATTCAGTATTAAAGTATATTCGCTTAATATTCTATGATGAGGACTATGTCTTATATTTCTCAAAACTTGGATACAGTCTATTTTGTGTTAATAATTTAAGTATCACGTAAAACTTACAACACCGTTACACTCATGCATAAAATTAATATTATATCTAAACCTATTTATTTTTTTTTTCATTTAAAAGTGCCAATCAGCTAAAGCGTAGATGGGAATAAATATAATGGTTATTTTGTGAACTGTGCATTTTTTTTCCCTAGATAACAATATGCATATTTTTATAAACATCTACCTAAAATTCTATGAATGCAAATACTATTGAACACTTATCAACACATTTTTTTAAAGGTAGGTTTTTTTAGTAGGTATATAACGGGGCTGCACTATTCAAAGATTATCATTCAACAGTTGTTTGATGCAAATTGAACAGCTACCAAACAATTATTTTACCATGAAACTGTTCGCCGTTGTCGTGATTGGATTTGTAGCCCTAGCTGGCTCACAAGCCCGTAAGTATTAGCATAGTTTAAATCAATTTATTTAATTTGTTAATTTTTATAAAAGTTGACTTGATATTAGTAATTATTTTAAAACTTAATTCATTGTTTTATAATATAATATTTTTCAAAATCTTGTATAGCTATAATAGCGAGTTATGACATATAAACCAACAATTAACTTATTAAATTCATCTAAGTAAACTTATTCTTTAAATTTATAGTTAGCCAATAGAGAGTTTAAAATAAAAGCATGTATATTATAATAAAAAAGTTGTTATTATTGTACATTAGTGTTCTGGTTAATGACAACGACAATAAGAAATTTCTAGAATTACATTTAATTTCCTTTTATGTATCGTCAATAGGCATTTTATTATATTTATTATTAAATTCATTATTAATAAACATAACTTGGATTGTACTGCAAATAGCTTGTTATTTGTTAAGTTAATATCAATGAAAATTAATTTAAAATTTAAGTTAATAAAAAATTGAATTAAAAGTCAAAATTAACTTAGATTAAGCTTCTTAACTCGTTTATACTCAACACTGAATTATTTTTATCAGTGTAAAAGTTTACATTATTGTTTATTCTTTGTAACCTGTGTTCAATGTGCATAACTATTTTTTCATATAAAACAATTTTAAGAGATTAAAATATTCATGACCCTATAGATTTGCACAAACATATTTTTATAAATTGTATCTTTTTGTTCGGTTCTAGATTCTACTCATCATCATCATGATACACAAACTGAAGTTGGACAAAATACTCAAGAATATACAAATGATCGTTACGACCAGTACAATAGCAACAATGGTGCAAATCAATACCAACAACGCAACGAAGAATTGGACCAACAGCGCAACAACAACCAAGAAAGCTCTAACGAGAGGTTATTGAACAATCAAAACCAACAACACAACATGAACCAGGAAAACTCTAATGAGAGGTTTTTGAACAATCAAAACCAACAAAACAACAAAGACTTGAATGAGTTCAGCGAGTCTAACTGGAATATCCAAACTCCTAGCCGTTTGATGAAGAACAGTCAAAACCAAGCAATTAAAACCAACAACCACGAGGTATTCCAAAGCGAGAACCAGTGGAGTAAATCACAAACTTCCAGAAACTTCAACCAACAAAGCCAAGAGGAAGTTAACCAACAAACGTTCAGCAACAAAAACCGTGCAAGTCAAAACTATGGATCTTCAGACTCTTCCGAATCAAACTCCCAAGAAGATTATGTCAAGGACCACCATAATAATGATTTGTCCAACGAAATTGGACTTCAGGTTGCACAGAAAATGGTTAGATTCTTTACCATCATGGATAAATATACTGCAAGTAACGGAACCATCCAAACCAACCAAGCTCACGAATCATTCGCCTTAAGACAACACGCTATGCCAATGGATCATCAACAGTACCTTAATATCAACGAGAGCAATGTATACGGTCTCAACCACGGTGTCATCAAGTCCATGTATTTAAACACAGAGAGGAATTGCGTAAGTATAAACTAGTTTTTGAATTGTATTTTAACTATATCAATAGGTAATAATATTTTATACATTTGGTTAGGTCGATTTGGAATACTTCTTTCAAAGTTTGTGGGTGAAGGCTAAATTCAACGCCAACGAAGGACTTAAAAAATCTTTCAATTTAAATATGTTCAACACCGACATGAACGTGTCTACCGAATTAGAAAACCCCAACCGCAACTACGCCCATTCCCGCAATGGAAATGCCCAACTTGTGTTCAAAAACATCGAAGACTCTTCTGATAACCAATTGATCAAGGAAATAATTGAAAACAATTACGTTAAACTATTAAACTCAGAAATTGAAAGTGAAATGATCCGCAACTCTTACAACGGTTTGGTCGGATGTTTAAGATCTGAACTCCAATCTACCATTGAAACGCCATTTAACAAAAAACTCAATTTAGACATCGTAAACAAGAAAACTCAACTCTCCGTCTCTTTTGTAAGATCCCACTCATGGAACGACGATCAATCCAGCTATCAATTCAAAAAACAGAAGACAGTCCAGTACGTCGCTTTCCGTCAAAACCAATCTGGAAACGGTTACAAATTGAAAGTCAAGGTTTTGTTGGCTAAACAGCCCACTTGGGAATCCGATATTGTTGCCCAAAAATTAAACCAAAAGATCAACATAAATAACGTAAAATTCACTGCTCAAAACATTGTTGCTAGTGCCGTCATGAAACGCGTACCACTGGATAACGGTGCTTACAAATTCAACGTCGAGGAAGCCAACATTAAATTGGAAGGTCTCAGATACGATATTGGAAAATTCGATCTACCAAAAAACACTAACGAAAAATTAGCAAGGGAGATTGGACAAAATCTACAGAAAATCATGGAGAACGGCATGAGCGCTGCTCTGCGACAACAGTTGTACCAACAACAACAAATCTGCAAACAACGCCCAATGGACTGCAACAGTTGCAGCCGAAACCAATTCAACCAACAATAAACAGCGAAATTGATTAATCATAGTTTATAAAATAATATATGATTTCACATGTCGTCTATAAATAAAAAATAGCAATAGAAAATATTATATACTAATTATAATAAAATGTAGAAACCTTCTTCTGTTTTAAAACAATATTGTTTCATTTTTTAATCTAAATATTTGTTTTTACTTCAAATTTTATTATAAACGTGTTTTATGAAATTAATTAGATATCATATTTTATATGTGATAAACCTCGTCAGGCTTTAAACATGCATGAACTTTACTGTGATAAACTTAATAATTGGTAAAATATATATGGCATATATTAGGCTTATGTGTTCATAGCCCACAGATCTCATTCATTTATTTTAATATTTTCTGTATTCTTTAGGTAGGTACTGTAGTAAAAATATACAATGATCGAAAATAGTGATAAAAAGTACTTAATAGGTAATCGCCTAATAAAAATGTTCTATTTATTAAATAAAAAAATATATAGATATTTAATAGAAGGTACTAAGGTAGTTATGATAAAACCATATAAGTATAATAATATGCATGTTATTTTGTTGTATGGTATAAAAATAAAACAATCAAAAACTTTAAATGTACCTAAATGTCCTAAACACATACGAGATGATTTTTAAACATAACGACTAGGTAGGTATATTATATTTTCCTAATTCATCTTTTACGATTTGGTCAAAATTAAATTTTTAATATTTGAACTTAACACTACATTTCTATACAAAAATAAATCGTTTTTGTTTTTTGTTCATTAGGCTGTTTTTAGATTTTTTTTATAGTTGGCTAAATTATGTAATATCTTCTAAGTATTTGATATTTAAAAAAATGTAAAAAGACAGGAAATCCCATCTTAAAAAAAATCCAATTATTTTATAAAAATGGCGAATATAAGTACCTATATAAATTCTTCAAACAGTTCAAACAATATAGTCTTATTTTTTAAAAAATAAATACTAAATACTTTTACTAATTTGTTTTAAATAAATTGTTTTTACACTTACCTTAAGCGCGTAAACACATTGGTGCTGTATCTATAAATATTATATTATATTTCGTTTATAATAATTTTTTTGTTGGCCACGTTTATATTTTGTCCAAATCATTGATTTATCGTTTCAATGTTTTCGTTTTTGTAATTTTCAAAACCTTATTTTCACTTTTGACCTCATTAAAGTTTCTTACTTTTTGACTGCATTTTTATCACATTTTAATGATTGTAATTTATGTATTTAGGTATTTCTATAACAATACCTGCTGCTGTCAATATCTACTACCTACGTGTTCTGCCGCGTAACATTTTAAAGTTCAAGAGTAGGTACTATGCAATATCGTTTGAACGACACATATTAAATTATTAATATAATACATACAGTAATATTTCTACTTTACAGCACATATCATTATGTTATAGTATAGGTATGAGGTACTTCGATAGTAATAATAATAATAATATATACACGTTACATAGGTACATGTGGATGAACCGCGGTACATACGCCAACGCTTGATTTCAGGTATAAATAAGTAATAACGAACAAACAGCGGGCGTATAATCAATGTAAATAATTATTTAAAGACATATGCAACAATTAAAATTACAAATATGTATAGTTATAAATTTCATTGTTATATTGTTACTTATCACAATCCATCTTTATATCATACAGAACGGTATATAAAATCCGCGATGTGTACAATATATCTGATTAAATAACAGCAACACTTAACAAACTATTATTAACATCAATAATCAACAACGTAAAATATAAATAAAAAAAAAACAATAAAAAAGCGCAGGTGTTTGTGCAGTCTATTAAACTAACTCGTTAATCTCGTCATTTTTTTTTCTTATTATTCATTAACGATTATTATTATAATAATATATTAATTTAATTTAATTTTTAGGCGTACCTAAACATAACAATATGTACGGAGTTTTTTTCTCCGTTTAGCAAAAACTACATCTGAAGCTTTTTTTGATGATATGAGTCTCAATATCCCTAACGTCATTACATATATAACTGTTTATTATTATAATATTATATTTAGGTATACACTATATACATATATTATATATATAGATATAAAATCGTCTAAAAAAACAAACTAGCCTGACCATTTATATTATATAATATTATACCTATTATAAACTATACAATAATACTATTATGTATTTGTCCTTTTTCGACTATATAGGTACTAAACGGTTAAACGGTTCTGGTTTATTTTTGACATTTTTTTTTTTCAAAGGCTCACTTGCGATGCTCGCCCACGTCGCGAAACCAGACGAGTGCACATTTTATGTCATTTTATGTATATATAATACATATATATATGCGTATACCTATAATATTATTATTGTAGAACTGTTGCTATAGCACCAACCTTCCGCCTCGCCGCCAAACGACCTGCGCACTCTAATGACATAATCGCCTTACACGTATCATGTCATCATGCCGTCAGCGGGTTTTCGGTGATTCTGAAAGGCCACGGCGAGCTGCGAACGCTGTCTTTGGACGTGGACTGTCTTATGGATTTCGATATCACTGCAAAAAAATGCCACGGCCGTCATTATAGACTACGCGCGATCGGTCGGTTGGTCGGTCGTCGGCGGGTTGGCCAGGTCTCGCGGGCCCGACCACCCCGCCGATGAGATAATATTATAACGATAGCGCAACGACGAAACTAAAACCATAATATTTAAAAAAAAAAAAATACATTTTATGAAATTTACGCCAGCTGCAAACGCTGACGATGACGACAACGCATATTATAATATAATTTATAACAAATTGAAATTATTCGTCGTATACGATAGTAATAATAAAATAATAATCTATTATTGTTTTTTTTAATATAAAATGTTATTATTTGATGCATGCGGTTATATTATAATAATACATAATTGTATCGACGCGCAATATTATTGTCGGTGGCGTATATTTACGCGGGTGGTCGATCATATATCGTCCCGCCCCAATCGAGTGTACAGTATACATGGCGATTATTTTCGCAACTCGTCGTCGTGTTTCATATAACATAAGACTCAGAGCAGTCTGTATAGTAATCTGGACTAATACGCCTCGTGACCACCCTCTCACTCCCGTTCCGAAACCCTATATATACGCCACTGACACATTATAGGTACGTATTATACAGATACGTTGACACAAAAACTACGTGTTCGAATGGAAGAAAAATAGACTTGTGACATAAATCTATTCGACCAGCATGCACAACATAACAAAATAATATAACGAAATAATAATAATAGTATGTCTACATAAACTAATTAAATTAAAATTATACTAAAGCACACTTCTACTAGGTACCTTTTATGATAAAAATGTTATTCAATGAACACCTTGGGGTGGGCAAAGGCCAATAAAGGGTGTGTTGTACTTCCTATATAGTCGGTTTAGTATAATAGTCCATAATTTTTTTTATCGCTCGAAATTATCTGACATTCAATTTGATCATTTTCATTTTATTTGGGATCGCCAAAATTGTATAATTCCTAAGTAATTTTAGAAGTGTTTTTTTTTTTACAATAAAATATATTCAATTTAAAAATTCCAAATAAATTATATTGTTTTTAGTAAGTGAATAATTTTAAAAAATATGTGTTTTTGAAGACCTAGGTATAAATTTTATTTCAACAAGCTTTATTAAACAAATACAATTAATTAAAATTTTTATTTCAATATTTATAGTACAAATTATATTCTAAGTATATACAATAGCTGACTTTGGTAAATAATGAATCATCTACATACATATTTTATATTATAAATCTAATTGTAGTACTGCTATATTGCTATAATAGATACAAAAAATGAGTATGTACAGTGTACACTATGATATTATTATATTATTATATACACATAATTAAATTAAGAAAACTTTTAATATATTTTAAATTGTAAAAATATTTATCTTCTAAAAGTTACTATATATCATTATATTTAATAAAAAATACTGAAACTAAAGAAAAAGTTTAAAGTTCAACTTTCAACATTTAAATAAAAAATATACTCTCTACCTATGTCCCATAATATACCTGTATATAATATACTAATATACATAAAAAAATATAAGCATATTTCATCAAACATTATCCATGCAAAATTCATACCTAAACTATTATGATAAATAGTTATTAACCGGGATGCAAATTTACCGTAAGTAATTAATTTTTTTGTATACAATTTACCCATGGTTTCGTAGTATATGCTTGAATAAATTTGTTTTCGTTAATTTTGAAATATCTTCGGAAAATTTTTAATCGAATTCATTGTTTATTACAAACTCGTATCATTTTAGGTGAACCTATACGGCTATACTGAATGTTTTGTCGGGATCATTATTTCTTATCCAAATTACCATTAACACCTAAGTTTATAATAACATTCTATAAATGTCTTAAATACAATTGACTTTTTACAACAATATTTTATAGCTAAATAGCTTATATTATATTTATGAGTATAATAAAATTAATAAAACAATGTGAATGTATAAAATGTGTTTCACTAATTATTATTTGTTTAAAAATCGGTTCAAAGTAAAAGAAACATTTATTTGATTGGTATATAGGTATAATTAATTGCTAGATTAATATGTTTGGAATATAACAAGTCACTATTAATAAATTAAGCCAAGATATTCAAGCAATATTTTTAAAATTTAATTTTTGTATGTGTAATATACATTATATGCACTAACGTTCAATGGATAGTTTAATAATTGGAATGAAGTCCACTCAATTATATAACAATATTATGTTCTCAATTGAAGACAACAAATTGTATATTTATGAATTGTTAAATTCGTTTAACGGTAGCCTAACGATGATAATATTAATATAATTATTTTAATACGATTATTATAACTTGTGTTGTTAGTTTCAGAGTACTATACCTGATAGATAATTTATTAATAATAATATGACGCGATTATCGGTGCATATTGTAATCAAGGAAGTTTCCATCAAGCAATTTACGGCAAAATAAATTACTGTGATAGTATATATTATAATATACCTAATAACTAATAAATGCATAGATATTTTTAAAACACATAGTTAGTTTAAACTAAAAATATGTTTAATATTATATCAAAGTATTTATCAAATATATATTGGTATCTACGATTACAAATAATGCCGAATTTCAAAAAAATTATAATAAATAATTGCAATACAAAATTACACGATTAGAATATATGTATAATAATATAATATATATTAATATGTAGGTAGAGATTTTTTTTCATATATTATAATTTATAACAAAACATACAGTTATTATATTTCAATGAATTTATTTGTTTTTAAAATTATTTTAGAACATCTTATTTAAAACTAAAAAAACAATAGACGCGTATTTATGTTTCGGTTTTGGCGTGTTTTATATTATAAATTTAATTTTAGATGTAATTTCAGTCTTAAAATGATCAAATATTAAATAGATCCAATTAGTAAACGTCTGAACGTCTTTAGCCATTTACCAACTAAGGCTAGTACCTAGTACCTGCCTAACTACCTAATATCGTTATAGTTTGCGGAACAGACTTAAATGAAATCATCATATTGCTATATTGGACGATTATAAATTATAATATTATACCAATTTGATTGTAGAGACCGTGCTATTTTTATACGATTAAAATAGTTAATTTCAGTTTTGATTACTCAGGTGTGTGAATGATTTCGGAATCCATGCAAATGATAACTTTAAACATATTCTATAACAGCACTTGAAGAGAAATTTTTTTAAATAGATAAACCCTATATATAACATACAAGTTTTTGCAATTTGATTTACATTGGTTATCATAAATATTGTTAGTCATTGAGGCACTGCATAGGGGCTAAATGATAGTGAATTTTGAGCAATCGACACAAACAAATCCCCATGATAATAAAAAAAAAAATTTTTATATTAACGGCTTACACCACCCCCCCCCCCCCTAAAAATCCTTGTTTATTTAGTTACGTCAAAGTCTGAACAAATTATTTAAAATTATTGATGGTTTTAAACTTGTACACGCATACATAAATTAAATATACATAAGCGCATGTGGTGATATTTTATACTTATAAAAGTAATAGGATTAGTTATATAATAACGTGTGTTCGAAAACAAACAGCGTTGCATTTATATAGGCGTGTGAATAGAATAGAATATGGGTAAGGCTGAACGTTAAAATTAACTTTTAATTTTTCCAATAATAATTTCGTGATAATACCTAGGTATAAGTTAATTTGGAATAAAAAAATAAAAAAATATTTTGGTCGAGTAACTTTTTAATATCTGTTATTATAGAGGAAACTTTTTTTTTAAATCGACAGTATCGGTTAAAAGTCTATATTTTTATAATTTATTTTTCATCGTTTCAATATTGTATTTGAACTTCGCCAAACAAAAAATATCAATATTACATTTAGTTCTATAAAATCATTATATTATATCACAAAATATATCGAATATAGAATACAAAAGTTATATACTCAAAAGTTTACTTGCAAGTTTGCAACAATGACCATAAGAAATTAAGACATTTAAACACATGTAAATAATAGACATAATATAATTATAAATATAACTATAATTTTTATTTGAAATGCAAAACAATAATTATGTCACTTCTGAATAAAGAACTTAAACACGTCGAAAAAAATCATCCATCTCATCATAAACTCATTAACGCCCAGCCTCATAATTATAATATTCTGATACACGTTTTGAAAAAGTGAGAAAGTAAGTGAATTTTAAAGATAGAAAGAGAGTGAGTAAGACATAGAGAGAGAGAGAGAGAGAGAGAGAGAGAGAGAGACAAAGAGGGATAGATAGAGAGAGAGAGACATAAAAAGACAGCGAGAGAGTACATATTATTATATATATTATTATAAGATAGTATTTAAGGCGAAGATTATAAGCAAGACATCATTATAAAATATAATATAACAATATTATGGAAACGTTGAAAAACCGTTTTCTTCCGACAAGCATTTTATATTATGACACTTACGTGTTACAAATTTCGTTTTTCGAAGCTGATATACTTTTAGTCGATCAATTTGCCCGGTAGGTAGGAGGGTGTATTCGGTTTGTGTGTGTGTGTGTGCGCGTGTGTGTGTGTGTGTGTGAGAGAGAGTGTAACGTGTGTGTGAAAGTGTAACGTGTGTGTGTGCGTGCGCTAACTATTCGTGCATCCGTGCGCTAAATGCATTAGCTAGTACATTTTTACCTTCAGCCGATCTGGATACGGTCAACGGTGGCCGGCCGAGTCTCACAGCTGTGGCGACCATCCGTTGACGCCACCACCCACCGCACACAACATGTACGGGACAAAAAAAAAAAAAAAAACATGAAAATAAATATGTATACATTACGTAGATACAGACAGTGGCGCCGAACTCATATTATATAGGCCTTAAAGTTGCGGTGGGTGGGTGGGTGGTTGGTGGAATAAAAATTTCAGATTTCGCTTCACAAAACATTTCCGAGTTTGGCGCCACTGCGTAGGTACAGTTAATTTTTCTATATTATATAATATAATATGCATATTAATATAATAAACTATATTATATACTCTACACACTGAAATATATAAATATTATATTATACACACACACGGAGATTATTTTTATGGCCGACACTGCATTATGCATATAATATTGATCACTTCGAAAAGTGTTGAATTTTTTGACATTTTCTTTTGGTAAATATAGAATGCGTATATGCGGTTCGAACGTCTCATATATGTATTATGACCCCTCGAGCGTGTCGGCGAAACCACTGGAGTCGAGTCAAATATACATATTACATATTTAATAAGGTAGTATATATAATATGAATATTATATTTTATGAATTATATGTAGTGTATACTCGAAATACATTTTAAATTTCATAATTTCGTGGATAAAAATGTTCTTGAAATATGATGTGGAAGTAACATCAGAAAATTTAAAATTGTACTAATTTTTTTTTTGTTACCTCACATAAGAGTTTGTGATTTTGCATTTTAGAAAATTATTCTGCTTCAAATTATGAAATAAAAAATATAGGTAATCGTTTAAAAATAAAATTCTATATTGTCGCTGAGGTTCCACCAACAAACACGAGGGTTGAAATAATAAGGGCTGAATATTATGAAGCACCATTATGTAAATATTAGTATTAATATCATGTCCAATTGTTATAATGTATATAAGTCTGTTGTCAATAAACTAGAGCACAAAAACATAGATAATAGACATAATATTTAATAACATTTGCATAAAAAAAAAAAAAATATTGAAAACAGCATTATTAATATAATAGGTATTATAATAATATAATCGTGCAATAAATGATGACTGACTGTACAAGTCACACACACAACACGTATATCGTACAACAACAGTTCAATATTAATATTAGACGTACATTTTTAATTAATAGTAATAACAATCTTCCAGCCATAGGACACGTGTGCGTTGGTTTATTGCGTATTCGGCAGGTATAGGTATAGGTTATATCATTATAAGGTAGCCGTCGTTTAACTGTGGTATAGAAAACGTGGTTTCGCGGTCACGATTATATATTATACATCTCGACACAACATTATAGTATAATATTATTATATCGTGTAAATGTGACATCGCACGCGCGTGTGTGTATTAAATTATTTATAATTTATTATAATATTATAATATAATAACACAATATTATTACAATCGCAACCATCCGATATTTTCGCACCAAAAAAGGCTAATTTTTTTGTTTCGTTTTAGGTACCATTACGACGACAATCTAATATGATTATATTATTATAATACGTTTAAACGATTTTTCTTGTTCGCGTGCGCGTAAAACTAATAGGCGGGTTGGTAGATAACATAATATGTGGTATAGTGTGTATAATAAATTATAATACAATACGAGCATTATAATATACACGTGTCGTGTATTTGTATATAATATATCCATATATTATGTATAGGTACCTATACCACGGGAAAATTGCATCGTAAAATACGTGCAAAACGCAAGGCTGGGAAAGTTAATGTTTTTTTAACTCAGTTAAGTTAATATGCACCAATAACAAAAAAGTTAAAAGTTAAAAGTTAATTTTACAATTACAAAAACAACAACTTAGTTAAATTAAAAGTTAATACACACTTTTTGTTAACTTTTTATTGAGTTAAAAAAAAGTTAATTGTTTATACAACGCTGACGTACTTAATTTTTTTCGGACCCAAAACTAAATTATAGATTATAGTGTTTATACTTCATACAGTATTTCCATATAAGTTAGATTCGAATGATATCACAGTAAATATTTTTTGATATGAAAACGAAGTAGACTAAAATAGTGAAATATAATAAAATTAAAAACAAAATAAATTAACTTAACTTACTTCTTAAAATGAAAAATTAATTCGTTAATTTAACGTTAATTAAAAAAGAAATTTAGTAAGTTAACAGTCAAGTTAATGAAAGCCAAAAGTAACTAGTTAAGTTAAAAAGTTAAAATTTAATTAACTTTTTATTTTTTAACTCGTTAGTACTCGGCCTTGGCAAAACGTAGGTATATAGGCACGTTTGACACGATTGACGTCGACCGGCTGCAACAGCAAACTAAATAAATTGATATTTACTATATTATATTACTAGGGCTTGGAAGTTGATACATTTTGCATTTTTTCGTGTTTATTACTTTGTAAGTCATTTTTCGACATTTTTAGTCATTTTTACTGATTTCACACCAGTTCACTAGTTATCGTTTTTTGTCGACCATTATGCCGATAACTTATAAATTGGAAATTACCACGGACTAAGATTAGTACCTATCCGATTTTATCTCGCCGATTACATTCGTCGTTGTCTTGTTGTAATGAATATTATTATACATACATGATACATTTTATTTTTTTTTCTTAATATTCCATAAGTGTCTGATTTTATCTCACCGATTACAGTCGTCGCGTCGCTTTCGTGTTATGGTGAATAATATTGTACTTAAATTGTATTATTTTTTCGTCATATTTTGAGTAATTTGTAAGCTTTAATAAATGTATATAGAATGTTATAGTAAGATAGAGTAAAATGTTTTTAAAAATGTATTTTTATTAATTTAAAACAAATATTTGTAATTTTTTTAGGTCATTTTTTAAGGATATTTTTAGGTCATGTTTTAATGTTTTTAAGGTCATCAACTTCCAAGCCCTATATATTATTTTAGTATACACACATAATTATTACACAGCCAACTATACTTTAGACCTGCACGGGACGGACAGCATTTTAGGTACGATCCAACACAAAATGCAACCTCATGGGCCACGAACGGGTGAAAAGGTCGAGTTGTTATCGCCGCTGTCGATCATTGAAATTAAAAACACGAAACGACGTTAAAAAACCGCATTTCAAATTATACCAACCCACACGTGTATAGTTCTGAAGAAATTACCTACATACTATTATGGTTATCTATCAATAAAATAATAAATTATTAGTGCAAGCAGTTATTGAACTATTGATTTCTGTGAAAAAAAAATACGCGTTTCTACGTCCGCCCAGATCAGAAAATATAATATAAAATATTACAATATTATAACATATTGACGTGGTGTATTTTTCCGAGAATATAAATTATTATAAAATATTACCTATGTCGGAGGTATTGCGTTTAATTGCGATAGTTTTAAAAACTGATATAATACATTTTTTGCCGTTTAATGGAAACGCGTAATATTATGCGATTGTAAATTCGCGTCTTAATTAATTAGGACGAACGCGTTCAGTCGGTTGTTCTCTATATCAGTGCCTATTTGTCTTACACGATATTAATTTTGTCGAGTTAAATATCAGAAAAGAGTGTGTGTACAATCGGAGTCGTGACGAGCTTTCGCATGACGCACATTATAATAATATGACGCATAGGTACCTATATAACCTATATTCCTACTTAATATTATATAATATTTTGTGTAGACTAAAATATACAAAAATTGTAAAATAAAGAACAGAATAGTACGAAATTCAACATAAAATGGTATTCATACTCTAAACCTCGTACACACAAATTTCTAAATGCAACACGTAATCCGCCTCCAACGGATAACATTCTAAAATTAGCCATTCGCGTTGGCAGCTGATCAATTATCTATTGATGCTAATTATACAAAGAAAATATTATGATACAAAACAAAAAATAAAATAACGAAAAACATCAAAAAGCTTTATCTATACAAGTAAAAATTGCACAAAAAAAATTTAATTTTGGGTTGTAGAAATAGATACTATAATTTTTTCTCCGGACGGGTCAGTGGCACACAAATCGACTATGTATCAATACAGTAACGATTAACAATCTCCACTTGCTCTTGGTTCTGTTCTATCGTAATAATATTATAAAGATGATTCATGTTATTAGACCATCGATAAAAATGTATTAATAAAATAAAAATGTAATAAGACTCTTTTTATACATTACATATAAACAGGTAAAATATCAAAATACACAATTCGGACGCATTTCACGAGAGTCAAAAAAAATTCTAAAATGTACAACAATGGTTTGAATTTGATCTTTGTTATTTTTGATTTATAATGACATTATATAAATGCTTAAGCTAAACAAATAAATAATCATATTTTCTCGGGTCTTGACACGTTTCAAGTGGATATTTGTTGTCTATTCATCTTAGATAATATTATGTTACAAATTTAAACAAGCGTTTAGTTTGACTATAGTCTGAGAGCTGTGGTATATCTTCCATCTTCTGGTTTTAAACAAAATCCAGTTATTTAATTGTGTCGATATCATCTAATAATTTGTATACAATCACATAAACCGACACCGATCAATGCAATACAACAACACATCGTATTTTGATATCGTTCACTTTAGTTGTAGTTGTACCTACACGTCTTATATTATGTCAAAATCATAACATTTGAATAGTTATTATAATAAAAAACGTACGTTATATATAACCGTCTTATATGGAGGAAGTTACGTGTATTACGGTCAATACGCACCAGTCGCACAACAATATATCAACACAATAAAGTTATATAATTTCACTGTATTTCGATTTATTCACTTAATGTACATTTATATGTATTATTTTTTATTTTTTAAAAATATCATTACTTAATCTTCTGTATACATATATAAAATATGTGATTGAACCATATTTATATATTATAATGTCCACTGTTTTATTACAATTTAAAATACAATATTATAATATTGTGAATCTATCCCTTATTTAATACCAAGATGCATATAGTATTATAGCTTTTGACTTTTGATGATAACAAAGATTCAAATTTATCTTTACGTACATACATTATAAATAGTTTTTGCGTGACACCTTGTCAGATAAGAGAGGGAATAATTATTTTTAATTTGTTTGTAATAAAATCGTTCGTAAAATAATATTTTTAAAACACAAAAACAAACATACAATGTAGCATATTCGTCAAATAGATATTTCTATATAATATTATAACATACATGATAATAATATATATATAATAACTAATAAATAAACAAAATGAAATGCGTGAAATACTGTGTAGCCTGCAATGATCACTACTTGGGTATAATATTGTGTATAATTTATAATGAACATTATAC
Source organism: Metopolophium dirhodum (assembly GCF_019925205.1). Classification (NCBI taxonomy): domain Eukaryota; kingdom Metazoa; phylum Arthropoda; class Insecta; order Hemiptera; family Aphididae; genus Metopolophium; species Metopolophium dirhodum. The sequence goes on along the minus strand of NC_083566.1, from coordinate 532,861 downwards.
GCCATACATAATATTAGTACCTGAACAGTATATATTATTATAAAGGTGACAAATCACGAGCGATTCAGGTCAAATAGGATTTCTAATAGAATTGTTTAGTAACGTTGAGTGCACACCGTATCTAATTTAGTGTGATACTGCACCCGCGGCGTAAATAAATTGTACCTACGTACTACGATAACGACTAAATTTATTTTTCACATCATTATATAATAGCATACACGTTTTCAAACAATTTTGCCGATCGTCTGAAATAATATTTTGTACGTTTATACGATTGTTGCGATTGATAACTCCGCCGAATCACTCGTAACGTTATTGCATTTATACACAGTATAGGTATATTATTATATTAAATAACAATATAGTGCACAAAAATTATTAAACGCAACAAATATAAAAATATTATATTATTAATACAATAAATTATACGTGTCGTAAATGTTTGCAATGTACCAATATAATGTTATGACTTATGATAATATTGTGTTAATATCATGACGTGACAACGGTATAATTATTCATATTATACGTCGTTCTATGAACATATAATATAATATACACAGCGGCGTACACGCGGGATGACTTATCTCAATATATATATATAGCGGATTTATAATTTGAATTTGGTTTTTCGTCATAATATACGGAATGCATAACGTGTTTTGTAATGACGGTCGTTCGTTCGTCGAATTTGGTCGTTCGATCAAAAAAATTCAAATCGCGAGTACGCCGCTGTTTTGCGGACCACACCACAGCAAATAGGTGCAAATAGGTGTCTCGTCACTGTATATACTGTATATTGTAAATTGTATATTTCTGTTGTGATTCGCATCGCACACGAACGAATGAAACGTTTTACTCGACGACCTATATTTGATATTATTAAATTGTGTATATAGTAGAACGGAAACATAAAAAACGCACAGTGTACAAAAACAAGAAAATAATCTAACAAGATTTTTATTAATTTCAATACAAATCCGCGAACGCACTAACTTTTTCGTTTGTTGACAAAATTGAATGAGGGGGAGCCCAAAAAAAAAACTTATATACGCCTATAGAGACACCATTAATAAATTGCCATCATGTATATATATATTATATGTATATATATATTGTTAATGTATGTATTAATAGTGAAAAAAAAAAACAAAAAAAAAAAAAAACAATAACGACACATTGTGACTAAATAATGATTAATACGTACAAATGTGTGAATTTAATATTATATGACTACAAATTTGTTATATGGGTAGTTCTCCGATGATGTTATGATTATACGTAGGTGTATTGTTTTTGTTATTATTAATTGAAAAATTTTTTTTTTGTGTTTTTCCGTATAAACGTCGAAGCATTAGACAAAAAGGAAAACTTCCGCTTATTTTACTGTGCACGAAGACTGGTTTGGCTTACCGTAACCGAGTCCTTGCAAGAAAAGCCGCAGCGCTTCACACATTTTTTGTGGTACCTCTTCCAGCACCATGCTACAGTCGGATACCTATATGAGAAAAAAAACAACGATGACATCAATATAATATTAAAATACTAAAATTGTAGCAATAAGTAAGACCAGCGGTATGATAATATAGTCATCGTTTCGAGACGTCTATATATAGCGATCACACTTTGGAAATACGAAATAAAATTTCAAAACGGTCGCAGGTCTTTGAATATAGACGCCTCGTACTTTTTAATAAAATCGTGGGACTTCAGACGAATACGGTTTTTGAAGTATATCGTATTATTATAGCTAAACGTCGTAGATCTCTAATTTCGATATTTAATAACGGCCGTAGCCCATTTAGCCACCGTTTTACAAAAAAGTAAATTCCCAAACGGCACCAGTTTTTTACAACACAAATTCCTTCCCACTTCATAAAGACTTTGTATTGTCTTAAAAGAGGCTTGATAACAAAATTGTTGGTGTTTTTTTAAATTTTAAATAATATGTAAATTTTAAAAATGATATAAAAATCGTATAATTGATATTGTAAATGTGTTAGTGTTTTTTTTTCGTTTAATTTTAGCGTTAAAAATATAAAAATCATACTTAGGTAAATTTGGTTGAAATGTTTTTTGGCAGGAGCCGTTTGGGAATAAGTTAACTGCAGTGAATGGGAGTCATTTGGGATGCGCTGTTAATGACGATAGGCCACAAAATAATTATCCGTAGTTATATGCGGTATATGCGGTATATGCGGTATATGCGGTATATGCAACGATTGCGCTGGCCCGCACGCGTTATTTTATTCGATCATATCCGAAATTAAACAGTAAAAAATGTCATTAGTCGTAGATATTGCACGTATTAGAGATTGGACATTTACGCTGTAAGAACGCCTAAATTACACGTCACACATACAATTATATGTTTCAAACGAGAATGTTTTTGTCGCTTTTGTTTTACTATGAAGTATTAATTCTACATGTTTTTGTGTCAGTTCAACCATAATCATATACCTAGGTTAGTATCTTTTTTCTATTAATTCATTATTATATGATTTCTATCAAATTTAACTATACATTTTTTACCTTTTTAAACATGCATGTGATGTTTTACTTTCAAATGTTTGCGCAAGTTTTAAACGTACTAGTTACTTCAAAGCTCATAAAAAATAAAGGTAAATACATTTGAATTTCATAATTTATTGTCTTAATCATTACAACACTCTGTACAGTCCGAGACGTAAAAAATGTAATCTTATAAATATATTAATAGGTAATAGGTATATAGTATATATCATTATAGTTATATATCATATAGTTTTCTAGACTTGCATGTATGACTATAAATAATAATATTAATATAATAGTTTCATTACAGAATCTGATTCAGTGTATACAGTTATCTTAATCCTCTAAACAACTATAAGAGTTTTAAGTGTGTTCAAATTTGTCTTTGTACACATACCTACCATATATATATTATTATGTATTTATTTGTTAATATAACGAAGCGCTACAGATAATATTACATTTCAATCAACAATTAACACCATCCCAATAACCATAGCTGGATTTTTAACTTGAATATTATTTAAGATACATTTTTGTCGATGTACTAATACAGGTTTCATAGTAGGTATATACAAACAGATAAAAAAGTAGATTATTATACAGTCACGAGACTTTTTTTGGGGGACGGTCGTTGTGTGATAAGGCCGAGCGACTACCTTGACTCAATAACCGTGTATTAAGAATATTTATTTATATCAATGTGTTTGTTCGACCACTATTGTAAGCATATTTAATTGATGTACTTATCTGATTCGATCCATTCAAAAGTCAATCCATTAGCTTGAGGATTATGTAGTTTATAGTTTCATATGCTTTTAGGTACTGTTCGAGTGCCCACAATTATGTTTGAACTATGGAAGTATAATATTCAATCGTTTAAGTAGTAAAGTGTAACAACAACGTACATTAAAACTGCGAATTTTTGATTTTGATATAATATTGTAATATAGTTACTTATTATAAACTAATCAAAATTAGTTTAAAACCATGTAACATCGTTGTAATCGTTTTGGTATAAAAAAAACCAACCGTTTCAATAACAATACGTCAATACTTAACTACGTAGTCGTTACATGTAAATTATGTAATATAATGCGATTTTTCGGCGTTTTTATGTGTTACACGAATAGAATTAAATTGTAATAGAGCCGTCGAATTACTACCTCAGAAGCAGACGATAAACGTTGAGGCTATATAAGCATGTGCACCAGCCTTCCATTTGAACAAATATAAATACGTCGCGTAAAACAATTACACGATTTAGTTTATATTATTATAGTGGCCCTCAGTAAATTTTTATCTTTCCGATTTGCATGCACCCGACTTAGAATAATGGGTTCTCGGTGAAATTGTACACGACCACGTGTATCTGGAATCCATTCTCTATGCGTATTAACATACGTTTCGTCACACCTCTGTGATTTTGTGATTCCTTAAAAGCGGCTAATGGCGATTAATCGTCGAAAATGGCAGATATAATGTTCAACTCTTCGCGTATGCGGGTGTTAAGAAGTCTTAATCGTTTTTAAACTCTCGGTCAGCGCACGACTCCTTCTATTATACGTCGTATACTGTATTTTTCACTAGGTGCACGCCGGCTTTACGTCAGTACAGCCACATGCATTTTGTCAAAACGCTATTCCAAATCAGTATCAATATTTGTTTTTTTACACTACATAATATTTGATCGTAAAAATTTAAAAATTATGAAAGTGTTATTTTATTTCCATGTGTTGTGTCAAGCGGTAAACGTGTTGACGTCCACGAGTCCGAACAATAAAGGTAACCACTGTGTTATTATGTATATTGCTGTTTACAATGTTCACAGAAATGCATTTTGATCGTACTTATTATATTATAATAATCATCAGGAAATTGCGTACAAAACGCCGAACACGTAGAAACGTCATTCTTCAAGGAATTATGTAAATCAAATCCCGATTTGGAAGAGTTTATGATAGCCGCCGACATTTTGATAAGGTCCGATTGTGCTTTGATCGATTCGTGTAGAAGAGTGGTCGAGCAACCTCACGATGATGTCGACGAAGTAGACTTCATAGTGGTTGGCGGTGGAGTCGCCGGTAAGTAGATCGATTAAAAAAGTTCAGTATACAAGTAAATATTTAAATATGAATGTGATATTTTTTAAGCGAAACAATAGCAGCTGTATTTTAGTAAATACCCCCACAATCTGTTTCGTTTTTTAATTCATAGTTTCTTTTGACCAAACTGTTGTTATATTATTTCATGACAATAAACATTTAATCCTTTTCTTTTATTCATTAAGACTTAAAACAGTAAAATCTACTTAGGATTTTCAAATCACAATTTAAAGTTTTAATTTTTAATTCTCATTGAGATATTGTTTTTAAACATTTTGTCATTTTTTAAGTAATGAATCTGACTTCTGATGTATAATTAAATATAATTATAATAGCTGGAGGAATTGAGAAGGGTAAATGTTTTATACATTTTAAGACAATCCTTCTGATCCTATCTAAACTTTAAATTATAATACAATTATTATATCATAAGTATCTGCTGTATTAGGTTAATGTACTTAAATATGTTGAGTAAAATACTATCTTTGGTAATTTAATATTAATGTTAAAGGTCACCATTTTAAAATGTATACAGTTTTAATAAATAAATAAAGGACACAGTACGAATAGAATAATAAATTATGAAAAACCCAGAATAGCACGTTTGTTAAAATAAAAACCAATTTTATGACCAAGCCTGAAAAACTCCTTTGGGTGTAAACGCATTACTTACTTATGACATTATTAGCTTTGCACGTCCCAAGTTATTAGCATATTATTTACAAGTAAAATATTTACCGGAGACTTTCATTTTCTTCGATAAATTTGTGTGGAATGTGGTTTAAGAGAATACCCCATTAGAACTTTCACTTTACTATACACTATGTTAACTCCAAATGATTCAGAATAATAATGGTTTTAAGTTTTAACTCTATTATATGTTCGATTATATGTTTATATGGGTCACTGCTGAAAAAACTTGAAAAATAACCACAAGCCCGCACTATGACGCATAATTTATTATAAATTTTCAGGTCCCGTTGTGGCTGGTAGACTGTCGGAAAACCCCAACTGGACGGTGACCCTTTTCGAATCCGGTCCAGAGCAACCGGCGGCCATCGACATACCCGCTTTGCTGAGTTCGGCAATCGCCACGAAGTACGATTGGCAGTATATTACGACGCCGCAAAAACACGCTTGTTTGGCATACGGGGGAGTGTGCGGTTGGCCCCGAGGAAGATTGTTGGGAGGAACAGCTTCACTGTCGGGTAAATATACTTCAAATTCCACGATGACGGTGTCCGTATGATCATTTGAAAAAGAAAATTTAGCCAAGAGTTGAGTGTCAGAGTGTGTGATCTACGCATTAGTAATGGCTGGCTAATGTACAATGTTGACGTACATGATTAAACGAACTACAATTATGGATGAGTATGATGTCGGTAATTTAGTAGAAGTTTCCAAAAAAAGTTATCACATTTTAATATAATTATACACACATACCATAATATACAGTAGTGTATTCCATTCTATTGGATATGTTTTCAAAAGTAGAAACTGTTTGACCAACGATTTGTGTTGAAATTTTACATGTTTAGGTTAATTATTCTTATTATAATATTACGTTTCTAAAATTTGACATCACTATAATACTCACAATCATCGGTGACTTGCAGTTTAAATGTGCAACATAATAATAATATAGTCAACATATTTTCGATAAATATTATAAATTCAAACAAACTGTCTCGTGTTCGTGTGAGTAATGTGTATACTTGTACCTAAGTAAGCATTTCGAATTGTGTTCAAATGTTTGATCGCTAAACGACGAAGAATATAATAAATTATTTTAATAACTATTGAATATTTATACTTAATGTAAATCGTAGTTTCTTTTTTCTATTACGACGGCACTGCTTAAATACATAATATTATATTAGAGTTTCTGCTATCGACAAATGACCCGAGTGCAACAAAAATATATCTCCAATTGATACAGTTTTTCAGGAGGCACTTGAAAATGCTTTAAAAATTAACAAAAAATATATTTATATGTAACTTCAATTTGTATAAGTATACAATAATATTGTTAAAATTAAATTTGTATGATCTCAAAATCAAAATAATAATACTTGGCGTTGTTTTGTACTAAAATAAAAACTAGACACCTCCATTTACAACATGATATAAATGGAGATGTCTGGTCGTTGCAACAAACGACTTAGTTTTTTTACTTAATAATGTGCAATGAAAAACTAATGTTTACCAAAATATAGAGATTTTATGTTGTTGCTCTCAGGTCTTCAATTGCAGGCGGGGTAAGTCGAAATCAAAAAGTATAGGACACGCTAATTTTAACAGAAAACTTGTAAAAACAAATCACCAAATACCGATCTAATCGTATAACATTCAACCCTGTTTAAGGTTCGATGTACTCGAGAGGGCACCGAGACGTTTACGACGGGTGGTTGAAGGACGGTAACGTCGGGTGGGGATACGACGACGTGTTGCCGTTTTTCAAAATGTCTGAGAACAACAGGGACTACAACACGGAAATCCACGGGACTCGAGGGCCGATTCCCGTGCAAAAGCCCACGGAAATTTTACCGATAGCTCGAACGTTGATGGAGGCTGCCCGGGAATTGGGGTACTCGGAGATGGACATGAGCGAACCGGACGCGATGGGTTTCTCGATCGCGCAGCTCATGATCAACAGTGCAAAGGTCCGGGTGACGACACCCACGGCGTATCTACGGCCACACCTGCGGAACCGTGGACACCTGCGCGTCAAGATCAACCACCACGTGACCCGGCTGCTGGTGGCCGCGGACCGGCGGTCGGTGCACGGCGTCGAGTACGTGGACAGCGCGAACCGTACCAAGCGGCTGATGGCCAGGAAGGAGGTGATCCTGTGCGCGGGCGTTATCGGGTCTGCGCACTTACTCATGCTGTCCGGCATCGGGCCGGCAGAGGATCTGCGGCCACTGGGCGTGCCGGTGGTGCAGGACTTGCGGGTGGGCCACAATCTGCAGCACCACGTTGCTAGCAGGCTGGGCTTTCAGCTGAACGTGACGCACGACCGGATGCTGACGTACGAGGCGATCGGCCAGTACATGAAGCAGAGGTCCGGTCCGCTGTCCACGACCGGCGGCCTTCAGGTGTCCGCGTTCCTGCGGTCCGACAGGGCAGGGCCCACGGACCCGGCTGACGTGCAGTTGTTCTTCGACGGCTTCTCACCGAACTGCGCTTACGCCCAACCGGTGTACGGCGCGTGCAAGGTGACCTCGGACCTGGTGCGCATGAATGTGCGGCCGGTGAACGTGCGGCCACGGAGCCGGGGCACCATCCGGCTGGCTAGCGCCGACCCTTTCGTCCGGCCCCGGATCGATCCCAATTACTTGGCCACAGAGGAGGACGCCGACGTGCTGGTGTGGGGCCTGCGGCTGGCCAACGACCTGGTGCACACCAAGGCCCTGCAGCAGCTGGGCGCCACTGTCGACCGGTCACCCGTCGACCACTGCAACAAGCACACGTTCGCCACCGACCCGTACTGGCGGTGCCTGGTCCGGTACCACACGCGCGGCGAGAACCACCATGCTGGCACGTGCAAGATGGGCCCGGCCTCCGATCCGACCGCCGTCGTCGACCCCGAGTTGCGTGTCCACCGCGTCCGTGGCTTGCGCGTGGCCGACGCGTCCGTGTTCCCGACACAGCCCAACTGCAACCCCATCGCACCCGTCGTCATGGTCGCCGAGAAGGCAGCGAAGTTCATCAAGAACACGTGGCGCTGACGCTAGACCGCCCCAAACACAACCGGCGTAGGTACCGGTACGATTCGTTGTGAAGTCGACGGTATCGCGGGGACGTCCGTACGACGATATTGGTATATATTGTAAATTTGTGCATCAAAATATAATTTCAATTCATTTTCCAATCTCTTGTATATCTACTGCAAAGGCTATTATTTACGTACCTATCGTTTAATTCAGTATTCCATTTTCGTTATATAAAATTATAATTATTTATTGATGTCAAATTATACATTATAATATTGCAACTATATAAAATATTGTATTATATCACTAAAAGTACCTACCTATACATGTTTCGCTTTCGTGCGAATTTAAATTGTTATTATTAAAAGAAAATAGTAAATACCCTTTGTAACCTTTGTATTATATTATGCAAGTTTATTACACTATTTAAAATAATATTTTACTTAATAATTATTATACTTTGGACGATAATTTTAATAGCACAGTTTTCATTATGCAAACCATCTCAGCGGTTTCTCGAATAATCATCGAAATATATTTTTCATAATAGTTGCTACTAACATATTTTGTAAACTTACGCTTAATATATATATATATATATAGTTATCATATATTGTTTACCTCATTCGATTCGTTGTACATAGAAACTTATAAAAATATATTTATACGTCATTCAATTCCACAGAGTTAATAGCTTTTATTTTTTGATCTGATGAATGCTCTGTGGACAACGGTGTCGGAATCAGAAAAAAATAACAATAAATAGTTTCAAGTTTTTTCGTAGCATGATAGTTTGCGCCTTATTTACTTCGCACAAATGACGAACCGCCACCATTTCAGTGCCCTAAATTACTATCGCAAACAACAACGCAGAGTTTATTTTAAGATCTTATTTCCATCTCAAACGAAATATTCCTGCAGCTATAACTGAGAAGGAAATTTGATAGTTTAAAGTATGGTTGTAATGCCAAAGGGAGGAAACACGAAATTCTCGTTACTTTAAGAACTCGAGTTACAACACCGATATACCAGCATGCGCGCCTATGATTTATTTATTTCCGATGGCGATTGAACAACGGCAAAACAAAAACGGTAGGTCGTACCTATCCCGAGCGGAAAATACCAAAATAGGAAGGTGTGGATTTCATATTGATATGGGTGTTACGTGAGTATTATTGGACGACGAACGTATTATTTTGATAAATAATATACGGCCTTGAATGGGTATCATATAATAACCACCGACATCTAGTCGATCTCGAGTTTAGAGATCGCGTAATGAACAAGTCATCTGCTATATTGTGCTATAAACGAGGATTTACTTTTTTCCTGAGAATAAAATATTATTGTATCGTTTTAAACTATAGCTGAGGATGTCAATTGTCAATTATTGTCGTCAACGGTAATATTTGTTTTGTGTTCGATATTATATACAACTAAACTGATCACATAAGAAAAATATACTGTGACACAATAATACTATTATTATTAGAAAATGTACTTGATAAAAATAAATTTAAGCGAAATTCTTATACTATACAAACACAGTAATATTAGATTCTCAAGTGCATCTCAAAACGTACTTTATTGAATGTACCGAATTACAAACAAATATTACCTAGATATAGATAACTTAATTTGTTTTTTCTTGTTTGAGATTTTAGTTGTTAGAAACTTAGAACCTTTGATATATTGTGTGACTCAGTTAATTTATCATTTACCTATTGTTTTTTTTTATCATTTATGATTTTTCAAATAATTCCTTATTGTTGCCCGTCCCGTTTAAAAACATTTTAACAGTCAAATTATACTAAATTACACATTAGAACACCAGTTTTAGATCAATTTTTTTAATTAGGCTTATTAAAGTGAATTAAAAATATAGGTATTACGTATAATGAATAACTTCAAAAACACCGAAAGTAGAGGTGCCTATACAAAAATATTTGAACTAAATCGATAACTATTGATATCCAGATGCACACAATGTCTAATAATAACATTGTACATAATATAACACAGTATATTAATTTAGAAAGTTTGTAACCATAGTTCATGATGTAGAGCAAATGTTTAAATACGATTTTATTAATGCAATATAATTTGAATAATTGCATCTATTTTACTTCAATTTAATTTTTTTCTTAAAAGGGTTAGTGACTTTTCAATTAATTACAACAATATAATATGGAATTATAAAATAAATATTAAAAAGTACCATGCCATCGTATCAAAACTATATCAGCAAATTCTCTTACATTAACTCAACTTCATAAAATAAAATGCATGTACCATTGCGTGGTTTTATTAAGATTAATGTGGAATTAACAATGTGAATTCAATAAAAAGAAAAAAATGAACACTGTTTTTTTTTTTAGGACGACCTATTTTCTTTAATATGTATAATAATATTTCAAGTACGTACAATACGCCGTTTCATTTTAAAGGATATTGATTTGGTGAACTTTATGAAAATATTTTCATTATTTTAAGAGCGTCTAAGGTGATGTAAGTAGGACTAGTTCCCAAAGTCCGTGTCTGTGTCAGGCCAGCGGTCTGGTTCTTATTTTAACATAATTTGTAACACGGCACACTGTATAGGCAATATAAGTACATTGCTGCGACATTGCTGTATTTTTCGACAGCATAGAGTACGCTCAATAACAGTTCGTACCCATAAAAAGTACAGACGGTATGATATTACAAATAATATAGATTGGGTGTTCAACTTAGGGTCAGGCTTTCAACTCGCTTCGCTCCTACCTTAGTCCTATATACATAATTTAACATCGTATGTGAGTGTTTCAACGCTTATAAAGCTATTTTCAGCGTCAACTTTGACAATTTTTACCAATACACTAAGATGGCCGACGTATAGGTACTTTGTATTAGCTTTTTAAAATCAAACTTACATGATAAAAAAATAACTTTTAATGAAGATTTTCATCGAAATTCGATTATTGTACACGTTATTATTATAACTCTTTTCGGTTTTCTGTAACGGATGGAAAATTCCAAAAAAATGTCTCTGTAACCTAACCTATTAGGCTTTATATTTCAAATGTCCAATATTCGTGTATAGATAAACGAGCGAAACGATACATTTCAAGTATACGACTTATGTACCAGAAAACGGTAGCGCGCATGAATCTAATAACGAAATACCGATTTTGCGAAACTCGCAACGATACCAACGTTATGATCGTTGACGACGATTTCGTTAACGGACAACCGATCGTACCAACGTAACCGTTTATCGTTTGAATCAGTGGTTCTCAAACTGTGGTACGCATCTTCTGGTGTTATGCAGAGAGCTATGAAATTGTGATGCAGAAAATTAATACATTTACATTTTTACTAATATTCGTAACAGATCCGAATTATATATATTTATATTTTGTGAAAATAATAAAATATACTGTTGATTGTAAATCATTAATTTTATAGATTATCATTGTTATAAATGTATTGATTATTTTCAATAGTACTAATTTTAGTCATTAATCATTAGTGGCACGCATAATGACTGATCCGTAATACACATCGTGGGTGATGCGTGGTAAAAAAAATATTTGAGAACCTCTGATTCAAAGGTATTATCATATTATATGTATATATAACCCGTGCCCTATCTATGTGACGGGAGAGGGGGAGGGGAAGGGTGCTCACCTTCATCCACGACGACTTGGTCGGATCCAGTCTCGAGTTGAGCGTCACCGTGTCCTCCTGGTGCGGCGACAGAGCTCCGCACACGTTGATGATTGGCATCTGCAACGTGGTGGCCATGCTGAGCCTGCGGCCGGCTGGGCATGACTCGGACGTGGGCGTACTCCTGCTGATGCCCAGGTCTGTCCGTCTCACGTACGAGTCGATGAATGCGGCCAGGTTGCCCGGGTGGACGCTGTGCTCGAAGTACTCTCGGTACACTCTGGCCAGATCGTGGTTCCTCTCCTCGGTTCCCTATGAAAATGGACGAGCAAAAATAAAATATTGTATATGAATATAAATACAAAATAAATATATCATGTAACAGACAACATAACTGAAACTTGCATTCGTCGATATTTGTTATATCCTACCATTATTAATAATAATATACACATTAAAATTTATTTTTTTTAAATTAATCATAACAAAAGTTATTACATAGTAAGCTGAATTTGTCAGTTCTTTCTGTAAGTTTGCACCTATACGGCTATACCTACATGGTGTTTAATAATATAATGGTAACACCGAACGTCGTGTATACCTATTGTTCATGTTTTATATTATTTTATGACAAAAAAAGTTTAGCGCGTCGTATAATACAACTAAGACGGTCGATACGATTATATGCTGTTGGATACTGCAGTGACTAATTATTCGAACCCTAATACTTAAGCAAATTATGTGGTATCGACTAGCAGAAAATGTTTTTTAGAATGTCTGACATTTAAAATATTATATTATTCGCAGCTATAATGTATTCTTGATTGCATCTTTTTGCGGATCAACGTCCCATATATTGTGCACTATACATTATATTATAATGATACTTTATAATGTATTTCCATACAACATAGTACCTGTATGATATTACGACAAAACAAAATTTAATGATTTAAATCTAGAAATTAGGAGTTAACAAACAAATATCTTTTGGAAAGGTTTGGAGTCGTGCCAATAAGTATAATATTAATCGACATTTTTGAAATCACTATATGCGCATATTTATATAATTTTGATATTATTAGAAACTTTGCAGTAATTCGCTGCAGTGGTGTCGATTGGTGCGAGAGAGAGAGACAAAGGATTGTACATTTGTGCGTGTATTGTGTCGGATCCGAGCTTGTCCACGCCCTACGCAATAATATATAAAATACGATTATTAATGAGACGCGTTGGCTCGTCGACAACTGTTGTATATGGCTGCAGCAGTGGTTTAAGATTCGTATAAATGGTGGTACACATATATTTGTTATAAGCCACGATTACAAACAAATTATAAGAGAAATAAGACCCAAACCGATAAATCCGAAGCTGTAACTACAATAGGGCACTCGCATTACTCTACTAACTTTTCCAAAATGATGCCACATCAAATAGTCCATCACCCCTTGTGTCATGCCTTTGGATTTCAAGTATCTGCTGTTCAATTTTTGATAACCGTACTCGATCCAACCGGCCGGCGTTGACACCACGTTGATCAGACACAGCGCTTCGACCTGCAATACGTGACCAATAAAATGTTTGATAAAATGAGCACCATTTGAGACAATATACACATTAATGCATTATCGTAATTATATGATATGATAATATATAACATATCAAAATGGCGACAGCGCCGAGGTATATATTACCTTTGTTGGTTGTCTGTAAGCGAACCGTGCCAAAATGTTCCCACCAGCTCCCACTCCAAGTCCGACGATCGATTGCAAACCAAAATATCTTAAAACGTGATCTAACTGGTTCGCTAACTCGTCTGTACTAGGAAAAACGTAACTGCAAAAAATTAAAAAGAACTATCAAATAATTTCTGCGCCAACTTAAGATGTACATTTTTTACTAATTGTTTATTAATTTTCTATACGAGTTAATAGTTTAATACCTAGTTAAAAACAAATTATTTAATAATTTTGTTAACAATTAAAATAAAATAATTTATACCGAATAAAATATTGTTTATATGTTTATAAATTATATACTCAACTCAACTTGCAAGAGAAAATGAGATTATAATAATTATTCAATACAGGAATGTTTAAAACTAACGATAGACATACTTACGTGATAAACATACAAATATAACGTGGAACATTTATTTTTCTGAAATTTAAATCGAATGCTATAATTTTTAAGATCAATTTATTTTTTGCATTTCCATTGCATGCTTTTCTATTATTTTTCTTTATCATAGTTTTAGCATCGACAATTTAAGTGTCAATATAAGTGTTAATACCTACGTATTTTGTTATATTTGACACGAATTCTACACAATCATTTTGTTATTGTATCGGGTAGAACATTTACAATCATACATCAAAATAGTGTAACTATAAAAAATACGATGAATATAGTTTTATTAGACATTGTAATGTGTGAAAAAAACATTAATGATGTCTGATTGAGTATTATTGTTACTTGAATTTACAATATAGTGTTAAACGTTCGAGTTATAAAATCGAACGGTATAAACGTATTTTAAATTGGAGAATTAATCATTAGATATATTTAAGTAGATAACCTATAACCTCCTATACAGGCTACAACCTGCAGTTATTAATTTACTATGTGTATCGTTTAAAAACTACTAAAGGTTGAAATGTCTGATAATAATAATATATTGGTATATAAACTAATTATAAACTCATAAAATAAATAATAGTAATAAATTAGTCAATTAACCATTAATATTAGAAAACAATTTGTTTTCATACAACATATAGCACGTTGAATAATAATTTTATAAAATAAATTAATCATTAGCAAATGGATACTCGGATTCCCTGGTGGATGAAAAAAATTAATTAATATTAAATTAATAATTATGCAAAAACGAATCGTTTCGTGGTTATATTATTATAATATAAAACAATGGATTATTTCATAAAAGCATTGACATCAGTGGTGTAGTGGGGCGTATACGCGGGTATACGGCGTATACGACGTAACGACTTCTCCAGTTTTTGGTTGATGCGTAAACTTATAACATAATTTGTGATACACAGGTATACGGCCCATACGGGTATACTATATAGCTAAAGTCTATAATCTATAATATAAATAGTATTACCAATAATACCAAACATATTTCCTTGTTATCACGTTCATTTTGGAACGGTTATTATTTTTACATTAAACACATCTATTTTTAACTTCATTGCATATAGATCTAAATTTATTATATACATATATATATATATTATATAATACATCTAAAATTATAAGATTATCGATAACGATCGTCGACGCCGAGATGCACGATCACATGCATTACTGAAAATAATGTTGACAGTAAAATATATTATTTCGTGTACACTGTGTCACACAATTACATAAATATAACAATTGATCTACAAAAATTGATGTTTTAATTTATTTTTAATTACTCAAAGTTGTGATACCTAATTTATATCCTAACTGAGTATACTTTTCAGACTATAAATATTAATAAATATTTAGGTTTTTTAACTTAAAAAGAAGTGGTGAGAGGGGGTTAAGAAATTAACATAGGTAATCATAAAAAATTTAAATGTACAATAATATAATTATATTTTAGGAGTATGATTGTAAACTATAGAGGCTCAATTGTGGTAAGGTAGTGATAAAGTGTATGTGATTATAAATATAAAACTAATAATAACGTAGTATATATGGGGGGCAAAGCCCCCCCACGTTTACTTATAAAGCACATTAAAGCGTATACTCAGTAAAAAAATTACGACTACATCACTGATTGACATTATGTAAAAAAAAAGAAAAAGGGTGGGTAAGTGGATGTCGCTTTGCTGTACAGTAGGTTATAAGTAGGTCGCTGTAATGGATGGTGTTAAATTTGAATTCAGTGATATGATATCATTGTATAAGAAAAACGATTCTGAGCGAAAACGCTCAGTCAGCCTATGATATTACCAAGTATATTTTATGATATTATATTATTTTTGTGAATAAAGTAATTTATATATAACCTATTTACGTAGAACCTTGTTTTAAATTTTCAATCCTTAGCAACAAAAGTTGAAGATTTTATAAATTTTTAACTACAAAATAATTATTAAATTTTAAATTTGATACATTTTGTCAAAATTTGAACTTTAAATGCTTATAATTAAAAACTGTGACTAAGGATTCTTAATTTTTTTCATCTGCCTTTGAAACAATAACCTGGGAGCCTTCTATTAAATTTTCAAGCTTTTTTACGCAACAAATAAAATGTTATTGATATTTATAGGAAAAATAACAAAAAAAATTGAAAACTGACAATGTCCATAAACAGCTTGAAAAAAGTCAAAATATTTTTAAAATTTTATGGTGTATAGCAAATGAAAATATAAACATTCAGTACAATTTTCGTGTATCTACAGTTATTCGTTTTTGAAAAACAATAAAATAGCAAAACCGCTACATGAAAAATCGAGTAAATATCCAATATTGTGAAAAATATGAACTTCAAACGCTCGTAAAAATTTAATTTGACTTTCTTATAGACATTTTTTTTTTTGATTAAGGTAGATAATCTTATCAGAAACCTTGTATTACATTTTAAAATCTTAGATTTAAAAAGAAAAATTTTTATGAATTTCTAACTGAAAATAATTTGCAAATTTTCGTGATTTTTACGTATTTTGTCAAGATTTAAAATTAAAATATTTATAAAAAAAAATTGTGACTACGGATTTTTAATATTTTTCAAATGTCATTGTAACAATATATTAAAAGCCTTGTATTAATTTTTCAAGATTTTTTATCCAACAAATAACATTTTATTGACATTCATAGAAAAAAAAACTAAAAAAATTGGAAAATGAAAATGTCCGTAAACAATTCAAAACAAATCAAAATATTTTGAAAATTGTGTATGGAAAATGTTAATATAAACAACCAGTAAAAATTTCATGTATCTACGGGGTAATTTGTTTTAGAGTTATGCCAAAAACCAAAATCGTTTTGCGTAAAAATGTCTAGGTTTCCTTAGTTTTTATTTTGTTTTCGCTGTGCTTTTGAAAATTATTGGGAATTTTTGGAAATTTTAAATTTTGATCTCCTGAATGCACCAACTACATTCACATTCCCACTGAACAAGATACTGTTGAAGAAAATCGAATCAGTTTTACAGCCCGAAACGGTGATGACAGACACAAAAATAAAAAATAAAAAAACACACATCATTGTAAGATCAATACATTTATCGCTCCGCTCAAAATTTATTTTGGATATAGTCTGAACTCTGAAGTCCAACATTTTTAAATCTAATTTATAGTTCAATTGAAATTGAATAAAATAATAACTATAAGAATTCTGTGAAATAAAACATTACATTTTTTGGTTGTTATCTAAAAATCTTATTTGGAATCAACATCATGTCAGCATTTAATTAATATTTTTAACGCTCACGTTATACGCATCTATAATATCCCATCACGATCTATACCACGAATAATATATATTTAAACTTGTATACTAAAGCCTTGCAAATCTATTTACTATATATTAATAATATAATTTATAATAATTATGAAAAAAAAAATGTGCATGATTGTGTAAAATTAATTTACATGTCCGGCATTTAATCTATAGTGCTCGTCGGACAAGATTAGTAACTTAAGCGATAAAAAAATTGATATATAAAAGACGGTGTTGGAGTGGAAATCAACATTACAGTTGTTCGCACAATAGTGAGAAAATGAAGTTTGTGATCGTTTTAACCGCTGTTCTGGCTTTGGCCACAGCCGCCATACTGCCGTGTACGTACATCACCATTATTATTTTTATTATTGTTGTTGTTGTTTTAGTTAATATTTCTTTATTGTATTCATTTTTTTTTCTAACAATAAACATTACATATTTTTTCAGCTCAAAAATTGGACAGCCAAAACGAATTGTTCGAATCGAATGAAAACAACAATAACAACAACCACAACAACGAATACACCCAAGAAAGGGAAGAACGCGATTCCATCGCAAACTCCTTCGACGCCATTGTGAACGTCATAAGACAATACAAAAATGACGTGGCCAAACCTGATAACTCTAGATTAAATGAAATGTCCATCCCAGACACCGTAAACATCGGTTACAACGCCGACACGGTCTTGACCGACGTCCAAGTCAAGGGATTGAACAATTTGAAAAGCCAAAACATCACCATGAAGTGGGGAACAGATCTGGTAAGCGTTTATAACAAGAATAATATTATGTACATTATTATACCTACTCAATTTATTGATTGCAGTGTCAATTGATATTATTTTACTGGTAAAAAATAGTTTTTTTACACCTCAGGTCCACAAACCACGGCAATTTAACAAAAATAACTTTAAATCTATTTATCTGTCATACTAATTTATAAAGTCAAATTTGATGTTTTTGAAAAATTAAATATTATTTAATAATAACATTTTATTTCGGTATTGAGTAGTACCTAACTATTAACGTTTATTATAAATAATAAACTAATAACTTATATTTTTCAAAAAATCTAATATATTATGATAGGATATTTTTAAATTGACATTTCTTGGTTTCGTATTCAAAAGCCTAATAGAAAAAATAGTAGAATTTTAAAAATGTTGATGCATAGATAAATATTGAATATTAAATAGTATTTAAATACTTATTTTGACTTTGGTATGAAAAATGATATAGTTGTTCGTTAGTATCTAAAATAAATTTAAGCAAACTATTACAATAAAAAAAATTCCAAAATATATAATATTTAAATAACTTAGACTTAGAAAAATAGTGTATCGAGTTAAAATTTTATATATGAATGCAAGGGCAGTATATATGGGCTGACTTTAATATTAACTATCTAACGACATGCTTTTAAACATCAATCGGTTAACAAATTGAGTCGAGCTCCGTAATTTGCCCGTGTTAATTCTACGGGGAAATCATATTATTTGGTAATTTCGTTTTCACAGATCCAAGTCATCAACAACTGGGAAGAACTCGCGGTTAACGGAGTGTTCCATCACACAAACACCGTAGCCAGACATAGTGGAATATTCCATTTAGACATTATCGAACCTAAGTACAAGGGTGAAACTATGCTCACAAAGAACTCGAACGTCTACCCGTTGATGTCGACCGTCGGTTCCGTCAAGTTCGAAAAGTTCATCGCCAACCACACCACGTTGCCGGAAGTGTTCCAAAACGATAAACCTCAATTTGAGTGAGTGGTCAAAATAAATTGCAATTCACTGAGATATAGGCGAATTTTAGAGGGGAAGACTTCATTTTTTTAAATATAAATTTACATTAAAATAGGGATCGATTTGCATGCCAAGAACCCCCTTTCAAATCAATGTTTTGAATATCATGCAATAAACAATAGGAAATATATCAAACATATTATAAAAAGTCACTAACATCCAACCTAATACTTAATACCAAAAATCAAAAATGTGTTTACATTTATGATTTGAATTGAATAGGTAGGAAGTGTCTTTAATAAAATTGAATGTAATTTAATTTACGAGATGAGACGGGTGAGCACAAAGAATACAGCTATTTTGTCAAAAATAAAATATTATCTAAAATCTATATTCTATTTCTATATAATATTGTCCAATATTATAATACTTAATTATAATTCGTACCATCATGCTATAAAATAATAAAAATACAAATCAAAAGTAAAAATGTGAAATTTGTTGAGGGGAATAAACACCCATGAGGCACGATCTCCGGGCCTATGCTTGCATATAGTGCTATAATATTGACTGTTAACAGTCGAAAGAAAGTTTTAAACCTAATTAATTTCTATTTTTTTCCGTTTAGTTACTTTGTCAAACACACCATACCCCAATACATAGCCACCGCTAAGGTCAACGACATGTACAACGACGTCGCTCTGGAAATCAGACGGGCCGTCAAGCCTTACATGATGTACAGGAGCAACAAAATCGCAAGCGAAACCGCGTTACCGATCGCCGGTAATCTGGCCGACGGCTTCCGTTTCGAATTGAAAAACATCGATTTCGACAACTCCAAGAACAACTTGGCCAAGATTGCGTTCGTGCAGGTGATCAAGACAAACGAGAGCTGCGTCGCCAAACTCGAACTCCGCCTATTGGGTATGGTCGGAGGATTCGACATCGTCGTGACGTCACCCAATGGCCAGAGTGACAACCGTAGGGCCACGTACACGACCGAAGCCGTCAAGGTGGTTTCCAACTTGGACTTTGTCGAGAACAGTGTCCGAACCGCAGTCCACGTCACAGAACCTCAGATCCAGTTCACGTCGACCGGCTCCGATTCCTCTGTCAACTGGTCCGACGTCCAGAAACAGTTAGTCCCCCATTTCGACGCGTACTTGACGCTCACCCTCGAGAATGCCATCAACCGTAACGTTCAACAGTCCATGATGTAATCAGTTACGAACGGGCCGATAACGAGTCAACTTATACATTTTATGCAATAGAAAATAAACCAACAACATTTCATAACTGTTAATGTGTTAAAAATAAAAATGTATATTGTAATACGATAATAAAACAATGTTTTCCATTCATATATTATTATTATTATTATTATTATCATGAAACCAGACGAGTCTAAATCGTACATTATTATGAACAGAGTTACGTTCGTTTGAATGACACAGCTGGTAAAAAATTTTTGCCTACGACGGAGTCAAAATAAATAAACTAAAAGTTCAGTATTAGTTATTTTTAAAATGTAATTTTAAACATTAAATAAAAGGTGGACAAGTGGATGTTGCTCTGCTGTATGGTAGGTTACAAGTGGGTCACAGTATAATGGATGGTATTAAATTTGAATTCAATGATATAGGTAATATATTATCATATTAATAACATTTTATTGATATTTATAGAAAAAAAACTAAAAAAATGTCCGATAACAGCTATTTAAAACAAATAAAAATGTTATCAAGTATAAGAATTGATAAAATAAATCATACATATGATATAAATCTTAATTGTCTACGGTTATTCGTTTTGGAATTACAACAAAATAAGAAAGTCGCTACATGAGAAATCGAGTGAATATCCAGTGTTGTAACAATTTGAACTTCAAACGCTCATAAAAATTTAATTTGACTTTCTAATAGACATTTTTTTTTTTTTTTTTGATATATCTATAACTTCTGATAAGGAATCTTGTATTACATTTTAAAATCTTAGATTTAAAAAGAAAAATATTTAGGATTTCTAACTCAAAATAATATTTTAATTTTCATGATTTTTACGCAAATTTTTATTATTGCGTATAGAAAATGCTAGTATAAACAACCACTGAAAATTTCATGTATTTTAACGATCATTTGTTTTAGATTTACATCAAAAACCGATTTCGTGTAAAAATTCCCGGTTTTCCTTAATTTTTTTTTTACTGAGCTTAAGCTCGACAATAATGGCTATTAGCTGTTTTTTTTTATTTGATTTAAGGAGGAGGAACGGTTAGAACGGTTGGTTGAAACACGTTTGTATGTGTGGCCAGTATTTGTAGTTAAAAATCCCGTTTGGTCACCCATCCAAGAGCTAGCAACAACGGCTGATACGTACACTCAAAGCATTTTGAGTGTACGGACCGCGCCACACCAATAGCCACCTAAATAAATTGTATGCTCTAAAAACGTATACCTATATTGTGTAATGTAAAATGTTATATTAAAATACATTCAAATTTTTTAGTCAAAAAAGAGTGTAATTTTTATTTAAAAATGTGTATACATTGACTATATTAATCTTAAATCGAATCTATGAATAAAATAAAATCACGATCCAAGTCCTTAGAAATTATTAATACCAACAATTTATCAGATTACTCAAATATCCGAGTTATAGGTGTATGAGATTTAAACGGTAACTACTGCACAATTTTATTGAAGAGTAACTCGAGAAGGAGTGAATAGGGAGTAGGGACACAGCGGAGAGAATTTTGACATTATTTCGCTCACCTCAGCAAACGACCTTCAGTAAATACTCTTGTATTGTTTCTATGATCGAAAAATCAATGATAAATCGTGATAGTATAATATTATACAATATTGTGAAAGACGATTTAAAGCAATACTTGGTTTCGTGAAAACCGTCGTTTTTTCGTTAGACACCTATATAGTTTGTTTAAACTTTGCCACTTTTCTCAGTTTGAACGATTAAAAAAAAATAACTCTTTGTGTTCAATTTCGATTCAAAGGCCACATAAACAATAATTTTACTAGCAAAAAAAAAAAATCTACTTTTATTATTATTATTGTAAAACCAAAAAGCTGCAAGAGTCTAAAATATAATTTATTAAATCTTGAACGATAAATTAATTTATGTTATGATTTGTGCTTAAATAAGTATATTTATTTAAAGTTCACATTCTTAAATAACAAATTATTGTTGAATTTTAGTTATATTTCGTAAAGGTAAAATTGATTGCGTTTAATAATTATTATTGTTGCCAACCAACCGTTTCAACCCAACCAACCGTGACCCCTACATAGCTAATGGCTCTAGACCAATAAAAAAAAAATTATTATTATTATTATTATCATACTTATATTATTATATTATTTTCGTACTACATATTTTGACTAATACAGATTGAAGCCCATTTTATTTTTACATTTTCACGCAACAATATTCGAATCCGAAATGTTAGTTTCATACTTCCATACATCATCGAAAGCTACTTTTTTTTTATTGCTGTTTGATGCTTTAAATCGTTAACAAAAGACTCATTGTGATGGACTGAAGTGGATGCGTTGACTACGTGCCTCGCTCCCTTTTTTTTCCCCCGTTAAAATAGATTGATATATTGTGATATATTTCAACGGCTTACACATAGCTTGCAGTTTTATCTACAAAAATGTCATTGTTTCCCCACTCTTATTTTTTCCTCGTATATAATGCTACATGGAGAATTGTATTAACTATTTAATCGAAAAAAAAAAACATTAATCGTATACATTCCACGAATTATTTTTAACAACGAGTGTTAAGTTAAAAAGCTATTCACTATGCGTAGATACTATTTATTACGATGCAATACTCAGATATACGTACCTAACGGTGATCGTTAAATCGTAGTACTATTGAAACTTTATATTTTAGAATTAATAAATTAATACTATAAATGATGATTAATTAGAAAACAAAATTTAAAACTCCTTTACAGTTGATTCAGGTCACTAATCGAATTTCTCAAATGTTGTAGAGATTACCACTGATATTATAATACAAGGTGTTATCATCATTGTCCTAGCACGAAAATAAATTAACCAAATAGTATATAATAAAAGAAAAATTTCGAATTATTCTCCACATAATATTATATAGTAAACACTAGAAGGTAGAGGTTGGATAAATTTTCACATGTCAGATGTAAAGTTAAAATGGTTTTTCGATTTCTTTGATAAAGCCTGATGTACATTTTATCATAACGTTTAAAATTGATACTTTTAAAATAAATTGAATCTATATTATTTAATATTTTTCAGTTGCATGCCAAAAATAATAAAATACGTTAAAAAGGATATACGGGGCATTTTTTGAATGAAAATTAATTTAAATTAACACGGCATGTCACGCATAGTGCTATAAGTACCTAATTGTTTATTAATTTTAAGGTCAGCAAAATGTATTATTTATTATTTAAACCAACACGCGTCAGTACATTTAATTTTAAAACTTATTTATGAAATAGTAAACATATTTACCATACAACAATTATTAATTAACTACTCAATAATATTGGTACAATGATATATATTTTAAATGTTTTGTAATTTAAAATAAAAGCAATTAAATATAGATATAAAAACTCTTGTACCATGTCAGTTCTCATATTGTAACGATATAACATTTTATAAAAGTTAAGATTACACATTAGCTATCCTAAGTGTGTACTAAATAAGTTAAATAACAAAGTATTGATCAAAGTTAATTATTTTCTTAAAATTAATTTGAAAAATAAGTTAGTTCAATATTTCGACGAGTGATGAGGAACATAACTTTATTTTAATATGATCCTTCAAAATATACAATTCTTAAAGCGTGTACACAAATCACAATTAAAATTAATGATGAAATTTATTCCATGTTGTTAATTGCATTGATTAATTCCCTAACCACCCTCACTTGTACTCTGATCATATTTTAAGTCGGAAAATATAATACATATTGTATGGTGCATTATATATTATATTTTGTATATAAACTAGTTTGTATTAATTAAAAAACCAATTCAGTAAAAACTAATGTAAGGAAAACACCCTAAAAAGAAATGCTAATAGCTACTCACAAAGGAACAATTATTGTTCCACAATAAACCATAAAAGTATAAAACAAATACGTTTATTTTTGTATTAAATTTGGTTGAATTGCGTTAATTTCATCTTGTAATTTATTTTAAGACTATAATATATATATAATATGTGTATATTGTATTTTATACATTGTTATTTATATTAAAGGCTAATGTGTTACTTAAAAAGTAAATATAGGGTGCGCCAATACGAATTGTATCGGTTTCCTGTTTAATGCTATACAACTAGAATAAACGGTTAATTGAGCTGTATAACTTATCATTTATTTTTGTTACTAATTACTAATTTTGAATCATAGAATAAATAAATGGTAGTCAAGAAAATAAATCAACTGGAAATCGATTTAAAATCAATTTAAAGTTTTAAAAAAAATGTATTTAATACCGGTTTATTCGGAGAGGAAATTGTCTGATAATATAATAATATTATAAAATATTTCTTTTACAATAAATCTTATCCTTGTAATTTTATAAATAAACATAATATTTGAAAAATCGTATTTATAACTACCATATTAAATCGTTTAAATATATTTATTCGTTTTTTATAAGTTGGTTGTTTTGTAAAGTTTATTTTTCATCGGTTAATAATATTTCATTTTATTCCGATAATGAATACGTTTCAAGTTTAAAGTCAATTAAAATTTATCTAGAAAATCTAGAAAATTCTACAATTATAATACCTACGTATTTCGTATCTAAGTTCCTATATAATTACCTACACCGGCACGTGTTTTACATAAAAAAATATATGTTCAAAATAAGTTACAACTTTGACCTAATGGCTTCTATTAATAATATACCACACGGGCGTGTGGTATTTAATGATTAATATGTTTATATCGATGCAAAATAATTTCGTTTATTGTTAATGATACGTATATTCAATATTATTATATTTTATTTTCATTATAACAAATGCAACTATTATAATACAGGGTGTAACAGATAGATCTGACTTTTGGAATAACTTTTGTTCTAATCAATATTTAAGTTTTTTTTTTATATATAATTTATAGTCACTTGTATATTATCTACACATAATATATTATACAAAAAATTATTTTTATTTTTTAACACTGAAAATAAAAAGTTTAAAATTTGATTTCAATTTTTTTGGATATATTCAAAATAGCCAATTTGTGAATCTGATTATAAGAACAATTTTGATAGTAAAACATTTATCTAGGTCAAGTAGTTTATTTTTTTGATTTTTTTAAAATATCAATATTTTTTGATTAAATGAATTTGAAACGTAAAAACTTTTTTCCAAATATTTTTTTCGGGAATTTGCTAACTTGAGTATATTTCTTAAATTATTTACTAATCATATAACTTAAACAATTTTCGTCATATACGTAGCGTCATTTTTTTTTTCGTCATTGTATACTTTCGTTAGGAATTGTCATATACCTAATACCTACTTACAAGTAAATTATACAAGTGTACGGTATAGGTTAAAAATCAACAAACGAGAATAATAAAATTGTAATTAGATGATACAAAAATAAACCTATAATAATTACAATAGTTAATATATAAAACCGTCAAAGTTTAGTGGTTAGTTTTTATTGAAAAGCGTAAATACATTATATAGATGTAATTACACACATTGAAGGAGTAATTATTACTATATAAGTACATTAAAAGAGTAATATCCTAATTGAGATTACTACATCATTAACATTTAGCAGTGTATGGAACGTTAAAGCAATGAGCTACATTAAGATGTAATAGGAAAAATTCGTACGACTATAAAAATTACAGAAACAATTAAATTATATATTACATTTATTTATTAATTTATTTTTTTATTCTGAAATGTTACTGCATGACAAAAATGTCATAACATTTAATGTGAATGCTTCATACTGGTAATTCATAATTGATAAAAGGTTGTATTAAGTTAAAATTATTGTTATAGATACCTATTTTATGCGACAAATCGTACAATGTATGCAATTAATAAAGTATATTTAAATTTAAATTGTAATTTTAAAAATTAATGCAAATTTTAATTTTACTTTTTATTACAATTTTAAAGTGACAGCTAAAACCTGTCGATTGAGGATTGTATCTAATTGATATTTTAAAGAAATGTATTATGAAATGTTCTAATTTCTGTCCCTAATCTTAAATAATCCAAGCTAAGGACAAATTGTGAAAAATCGTTACGTTTACGACATCCCCGTTTTTATAACGAAATTGGTTTTTGTTATTCGTAAAATACTTATTGTAAGCTTGAACTTGTCATAGATTATTAGATTATTTTTCGAACGTTTCATAATTTTCAAACTAATTATGTACATTCTAAATTTTTCAATTCAATGTGGGTACCCCTCAGCTGCTTTATTGATTAAAATTATAAATCTGTATAATCTATACGATATACCATTTCAAGTTATTTTTACATATTATTGTCAGTTCTAGTGAATTAAATCAGCACTATTATATTCTTATACAATATACAAGGATAATCTATAATGAGGTGCAATCGAAAACTTATCTTATGTTTTTTTCTGAAATGCTCTTTTGTGATTATAATATACGTTTGTATTAATTAAAACTTACGAAAAGTAGTGATTAAGAGTAAGTTGTATGTATTTCGTGGTGTAAACAATGTTTAAAGGTCATAAAATACACAATTTCTATATCGATGCATACATCGACAAAAATCCAATACCGCTCCAAATCACTTAATCGACATTTTAAAATACGGTTAAATACGTCGGGATGGAGACTTCACAGGCAGTTCAGTGGTGATTCCGGCAGCAACATGAAGTTCTTTGGTTCCGTGTTCGTGTTCGCTGTTTCAGTAGCAGCAATCAACGCTATTTGCTTGCACTGCCGTAACCAGACTGGCAATTACCAAGGTATTTTATACAGTTTTATTAAACTTTTATAATCAACTAAACGAATACGTTATTTATCGGTTTTAGTTTTAAATTTAAATATACTTTTGACATTAGAAATTAATTTGAAAACAAAACTGTATAACATTGTTTTCTGATTCCGTTTTATTTAAGAAAATCATATACTATTATTATACAATATACTTTTTATGCTATTATTTTCTAAATGCAATATCGTATGCAGCCTACTCTTAATTATACGGTTTCGTAACATGTTTAATTTACAGAAATCAAATACGAAGGTCTAAAAACTTTGGAAGATTCTCATCAAAACGTCGAGTTGTCCAAGGATGTTGGCCAACAAATTAGAATTATTCTGAAAGCGAGTCAAAAGTATCAATTATACGTCGAACAAGCCAAAAGCAACCTCAAATTCTCAGACCCGATGAGCTTGATCGATGCTACTGAGTTCTTGAACAACGGCGAAATCGAATACAGAAACGCCAAAATTCAAGGTTTGGGAAAAGCAATTTTGAATGAAGTCAACGTGGAGAAGATGGGCGAGAACATGGTAAAATATATAAATTACTTAAATATATATATTAACAGAATATGTACATATTAGTAAAGAGTTGGCTAAACAATGTGATGTGTATTTTATAGATTTTGGTCACCGCTGTCTTGAAGCAAGCCGATATCGTCGGAGATTACAACGCTGCCAGTTCTAAAAAGACCGAGTCCGGACAGTTCAACATCACCCTGAGAGATATCATATTCAAAACGAAGTTCCTTCTGAACGAATTCATGGAAACTCGGCCAGAAATCGACTCCAAGTCGTTGATGTTCGGTCACCACGAGTCAACATTCACCAACATGGAAGTGTTAAACGAGTTGAGCGGAAACACCCAATTCAAAAAGCCGTATGTCTACTACTACAACTATCTCAACAAGGTGATCAAAGGCCGTCTCGCCGAAGAAATGGCTGTCAGTTTCGCACCCCTAATTGCAATGCGTCTCGCACAAGAGCTGAAACCGACTGTCTTGTTCCCGACCAAATCCATGGCTGTCCCAAAAACCAACGCTTACATTGCTCCCGGAATACAAGTAAGATGACACTAATCACTAATATATAAGAGTAATGAATAAAACATATCCATAATTGACACTAACTGCAGCAGATTAGTGTTTAAAAAAATTGCAACTCGTTGGCAGATTTTGTGATTCTACACATTCAAAAATTAATTTGCTCATAACAGCCATTGTACGTAATTTATATCAAAATAATTATTAAAGTCTATAAAATATTATTACTTGAAATATTATCATATATCTTGCACTTTATTTTAAAATGATATTTTTTATTTAAGAATCTAATAATTTTACAGAACATAATATGAGAGTAGGTACTACTACACATTTAACACTCGAGGCTCCTGGGTCCTTATTGCCACCACCCCTACCATTTGCACTTCAGTTCCCTTGCACTCCTTTTGTTCATTATAAGTAATAATCGCTATCTCTGGAGGAAAATCTAATAATATAATCGTTACAGGCCAAGATTTACAACACCATGTTTAACGACTTGAGCGGATCTAACAAAGTCCAAAAGATGGTCAACTACACCGTCAACAATGATCAAACTGAAATGCTCTTCTGCTTCACATCGTTCGACCTGAGAGGCAACAACGAATGGGCTTTGGTATACAACACCGGAAACGTGTACAATGGCAAAGCTTCGTTCGCCATAGAAAACATGCAAACCATGATCGTAGTCACCAAACCTAACGGACTAGGAGAGGTTACGAAGAAGTTCTCAAAGACCACCGTCAATGGGCTCACAGTGTTGTTGAATAACGATAACAACTGCGAAACTATCAGGGATTTGGCTCATCAGCGAATTCCGAAAGTCTTGGAAAACAGCTTGCAGACATTCATCGACGAGCAGACCGAGATGGTATTGAACAACCAATTCGCCCTTATTGGTTTGAAATATAAAAACTGACTTAAGGTTATCTTAAATTCATAATAATATATTATATTGTAATGCACAAAACATTAATTAATGAGAATCGAACAATAAAAATCAAACTTTAAAAATACAACAAAATTTAAACTATTTTTAAATAATATATTATGTGTGTACCTACCTACCTACAATATAATTTGGTCAAAATGTGCTTTAAAGCGTATTATTACGTTATATTAAGTACAGCATTTGTTATGATATATATTTACATTAATTTTAAACTATTTAATTTTGAATAGATGATAATAATAATAAGTCGTAATAGCAGTACTTATTTCCCATAAAATGACCATATGATTTGTTAATTAATAATAGATTTCACAACATATAGATTATAAATGTACTCGAATGATTTAAAAATCATATAAAAGGCACATATACATTCGAAGAGTGATTAAACCACTCGAATATTTAAATATTAATGGTATTAATAATATATACCATTGGCGTTCGGTACTCATCCACAAAGCAAACAAGATTTAACCCACCAAAGTTAGATTGAGTGGGAGCGAGGAGGGCATTTTTAATTAATATTAAATCTAAATGAATATAATTTAATTTTCATTATGTTATTAAAAGCAATTTGCGTTATTCGTCGTCGGTTAATATTTTCTAGTGAATACTATTAAATATATTCTATAACGTTTAAAATTATTACGTACAATTCCATTTTACAGATTATTTTAAACGTACATTATGTAGATGACGTAAAAAAAAATCAATTAAATATAATTAAACTTAACTAAATATAATGATATGAAATAATTTCAATAGCCATAAAAACATTCACCTGCATATTAATAATTTGTTGTAAAAATTAAAAATCCTACTCGTTAAATTAATTTATTATTAAACCGTATAATAAACATTTTCTTACGTTAGCCCATTACCATCGTATACGCCCTTAAGGGTTGATCACTATAGGTTGTGTACTGAAACGGCACCATATTACTACAGCCAAAGCACATATTACATTATATGAGTATAATATTAATATACTATTATATCGCGACATGCCTATTATGGTAACTATTATCGTATAATTAATGTGTTTTATTGTTGTTCAGAAATAAAAAAACATGTCAAATATTGCATTTCAAACTCGTAAGAACCTCCTCATATCCATTCTCGCATGCATTTTATAACATTTTGTCTGCTATATAACTTACTCGTCCGATAACGGTGCTGCTCCTTCTTCTTGTCCGGGTGCGTTCACGTGGTATACGCAGAAATTTGACATGAGGGTGCGCATTTCACTGTAATTGAAGAATGTCTGAAAGCTTGTGACGTCTGCAAAACGATTAGGCGTTAGAAAACGTCCAAACGACAAAATTGGTACTTTACAGTTAGAAAAATTAAGCATGATGTCAAAATTAACCCTTCCCCTGTCTTCCCCTGTCCTTCCCTGTCCTTCCCTCCATCTGCTAAACGACGATAAAAAGCTTTTGCTCATCGGACGAAAAACATAACGTCACAAGTCATAACTTATAACCACGACAATATGTGAGGAGGTGGTTTCGAATTTCGTTGTACGGCGGCTACAGGCGAGGGCGTAATATTATTAGTAGCAGGCAATAGAATTTCAGTGACAATATAAAAGTTTTTGATGGATAAAATAAAAATGAAGGCTGTGTTACTTTTCAAAGACTTGACAAAACTACACATAATTGTATGCATTTAAAAGGTATGTATTATAACTACCTACTAGATATTATTATTATGTTATTTTCTATAAAGTATAAAGTCAATACCTATAGTTACTATATTACACGTATAGATGATTGAAATCGTATAAATTTCTGTTGATTATAAATTTGCATATCAGAAACAATACTAAAATGAAAAGTTTTTTGTTTTCAACATGTCAGGGAATCAAAAAAAAACCACCAACATAATTATTAGGCAATACCTAACCGAAAAATGTCTGACTCAAAACCCCTGGCTCACTTACAGTTCAGTCCTAAGTCATGGTAAGTGAGTATGGGTGGCCTGGACCGATCGCCCTGCACGGCCACGCACACCGGCCCGTTGTCGGTGTCCACGTACACCTCTTCCACACCGGTGTTGCCCCTGGTAAACGTCCGGACGGCAGGTAACGACGGACGGACGCCGGTAAGTTCCACTTCCTCCAAAGTCTCCGACCGCATGCCACTACATCGCGCACAGAAAACACACAATGATTATAATGTGATAATATGTTTTAATATATGCAGTATAGCATAGGTAGATTTCAAAGTTACACCCGATTCATAAAACGGTAAACTATTTTAAAAATTGTTTAATTTTTTATTTGTTCTCATAATTTTTATCCATAGATAATAGATATATTATATATATAGTTAATAATGATATATAATATTATATCAATTTAAAAAAAAGTAAACTGTAACGGTAAATTTGTAGAAAATAGGTACATGATATTATAAAAATTATGGTAGGTAACAAAAATTATATGATATAAAAAAGGTGTAATTATAAGTTTATAATATATTATTCGTTACTATCGCAGGATCGCCCAAAGTGTACACGAACTGTTCAAGGTTCACCTGCTCGTGAGTCATGAAATAGGAAAAAAAATTGTCCATTTTGTGAACTGTGTAATTTCATCAACGGGATGTAACATGTTATATTCAATGCAGCCGCAGTGGCGCCGAGTTTGGGCCAAGTGGGCGTACGAGTGACCTCTATGAGTTGTTATGGACACGGTACGCACACGATATGCGTTAAAACGGTGTTAACATGCTGATTCCGTGTTAATTATAAATGTTATTATTTTGGTTATAGGAGGATCTAACCTTCGAACAGATATTATCAATCGAAAGGCCCGAACTCGGTAATCGGCGTCACCAAGGGACATATCAAAAGACGACCATGAATTACAGTTAAGTATATATAAAAATAAATCGAACAACACTCACCTGAGCAGCGACGCTTCTTCGGATATGGCAGATGTGGGCATTTTTCTGTAAAACGAAAACCATAAGAAACGTAAAATACACATTCATTAACATACAATGAATTATTATATTATTATATGATGTACTCCGCACTGTCGTGACAAATATATTATTTTATGTCATGAGTGTGTGTTTGTGTGCCTATGTCATTTAAGGCTATAGCTCATATTTTGTAAATTATTATATAAACATGTATAAACTTGGAATCTGTCATTAAGAGGATAATTAAGGGACCTCGCTACTGCCGTCAATTTTAGCTCAAAAGACCTTAAGTTTTGGCAAAATTTAAGTTAGCTTACTTTGTCCGATTTTGATTCTGAAAAATATTTTAACTCGTCAGAAAATCGTATACCGTACGTAACACTTTGTAAAAATAAAATCTTATGGTATAGTTCACTACAGTGGTGGTCAAACGGAGGAAAGGGATGATGAGGGGGATGATCTTTTTTTCAATATTTAATGATGACCATAATTTATATTTTATTAAATTATATTTTATTTACAACTAACACATAGATCCCGGATGACTAATACGAGATTAGATATTGCCTAAATGTTGCCCCTTAAATAATAGCATTAGGAAGGCCCCTTAAGGGGATCGGTGGTGAACAGTTACTAAGGAGTTTGAAATAGGCAATTTTCAAATTGCATGCATGTGGGTCTTGTAAATGTGTGCGTAGTAACTGACCATTAGTGTGTGTGACTGTATGTAAAAGAAATATCGGAGCACTCCCGCACGCGCTTGTAAAAGTCACCGCCTTGGCGTTGTGCGCATGAACGGTAAACAATTTATGCTCATTTGTAAGTAGGTATTTTTTGTCGAAATATTCAAACTAAATATATAGTTGTGGGGGGCTGAAATTGGTAAAAGTGGACTGACCGATCTCCAGTAAACATAATAACGAATTCATATCAGTCTTAAAAAGTATTGACGCATTACTAGGTCAGTCAATATGATGGGCAAAATATTGGTATGTTTTGGATAAAAAAACTTCTCTGAAACCTTAGAAAAATCAATAAATATATTATTAAGGGACCTCACTACCACGTCTTTTTTTTGTCAAAAACTACTGTTTCTAATTCCAACGATACGTGTAGACAATTATCACGATTTTAATTCTGAAAATATATTCAGATTGTCCGTAATATATACAAGGAAACGATCGAGCCACAGTTTTAATTTTTGTAATTTAAATTGAATAAAAATTGTGAAAAATTAAAAAAAAATCAGAATTTCCAACTTAAATATTTAATTAACTAAATGCAATATTAAAAATATGCTTTGATCGATCCCTCGTACATGCTGTAGAAAAAAAGAATATTTTGTCAGAATACAAATCGAGGTAATCGTTGCGACGTATTGTTGGAATTAGAATCGTATGTTTGTGTGAAAAATAAACATTTTTTCATGATCACAATATAACTTACTGAAAATGTACGTGCGAGTGCCCTCCGTACCGCTACAATTGACCCGCATGGACATCACACACACTAATAATCATTTACGACTAACACATAGATCTCGGGTGGCGACGACGATATTAAAAATTGCCTAATGATTCTACTTAAATCAATACCATAGCGAGGCCCCTTAAATAGTTATAAAATAGCTGGCGAAACATTTATATTTGATAAAGATATCAATTTATTACAATATTGTATAGTATCTTGTACCTATCTAATTGTTTAATATAAATGATAAAATTTAGCACAAGATAAATAAATAGAATACCCCTCCCTCACCAATAATAGGATTTCGAATACGCCACGAGTATGCGGTAGTATCGGGAACATTATACATATAATATTTATCATACAAATTAAATGTTTAACTTATTTTCCGCTATATATTTTTTTTTTAAAAACGTTGTGTATAGAACTATAGAAGGTATACAAAGTTGTTAGGGTAGTTTTTTCGTTTCTTCATCGCCCTTTCCGCTAGTTACAGTCGATCAAGTCGATTATCCATCATAATATACTATATTTTATAATAATCGCAATGTATACCTTTATAATAGCATGTGTATAGAGCCTTAGTGTTTTCCAGTTGTTTGTACGTACTGTTGACACTGGCAACGAGAAATCAAGGTAGCTGTTCCTGTTTTTATGTCGGTACAATGGTGGGGTGATACGAGTTAATATAAGGTTATCTTAGCATTTTCCATACAGTCCCCGAGAATGATCACATGGTAGAGAATCCGCAATTATCACTGCGCTAACCGGAAATCATTCTCTAAGTTTGTTCGGAATCGGAAATAACTGAATACGATGGCCACATCTCGATAATAAAATATTTTATGATGTATATATAGATTTAAGTACTCAAATGCGATATAAAGTGTATGCGTGTCAGTATATCATGGTTATAGTAACATAATATTATATATTACGCATACATCATGTATTTGATGTATACTTCATACAATTAGGACGGTGGTTTTTAATTGATCGTACTCACCCTCTATTTATACTAAAATTATGAACCTATTCAAGTCTTGGTTTTGAAATTCTTTAGTATGTTTGGGTTAGTTTCAGTGTAAGCATATTCAAGTAATTCTATTTTTACGTAGTTAAAGACATTTATCCTGTGACGATAACAATATTCAATGATCAGTAATATTTAATTGAGTTCTTATTTCCAAATTCTGTTTTATCGATTCAACCATAATATAATACACCGAGTGACACAATTAACGTAAGACACTCATTATTTATATTGAATAAAAAAAATTGATAATCTTAGTGTTCGTTACTAACATCTTGTTCTATAACCACAGAAATTAATTTTATCGATATTATATAATATTATATGAATATAAAAAAAATATGTCGATGATTTTATCACGTAGTTCAATAATTTGAACAACATATATATAATCAAAGATATTAAACTTGAGTGCATATTTTATAGCTTCTATAATTATAGTTTTGAAAATCGGGATTTGATCTGACCTACAAAATGTTCTCTTCTTTTAAATAAAAAAACTTAACGAAACTATTCTACAGGGCGTGAGAGTTTTTCACGTAAGACATGACTTTGTATTAAAAAATGCACTGACTCCGACGCTCTTAAAACAAAAAGTACAGTATTTTAAATAAAACACAATATTCACTTGGATTCTACGCTGTTTTAAACAATTAACAAAGCGTTTGAATTTTATACCGTTTCAAATAAAATGTTTAAGCCACTGTGTTTTAAACATAACAACCCTTGAATACAGTCATATAATATTATGCTTCGTAAACTTATATAATATAGCAGTTAAAATGTAAACAGAAAGATCAATATTATTGAAAAAATACAGTGCCCCTCCCCTGGATTATGGACGCCCTTGAACGAGTGTCTTACGTTAAATGGATCATCCCGTATACAAATTAGGATAGTCCTAAAATGCCGTAAAACCACTAGGTATTTAAAAACACATAGGTATTATATAGTATGCGTGTCGCATATACCTCCTTATATATGATATGAGCATAATATTCGAATAAACACAATAATAATATATTATGTTATTCGAAGCATACCTAAAAATGTGGGGAGAAAAAAATCAATAAAAAGTGTCAGTGCTGTATATAGTGCGTATAATAAATGGGTAACGGTGTATGTTATATACGGGGTTAAAGATTAAACATATATAACATATAGCTACATATTATAGATACTGTGATGCAATAGCGCCCATTAGGGGGTGCAAGGAGGTGATATGTCTGCACCCCCTAGACAAATGTGAAATGATTGTAATTTTTTTTTTGATTGTAAATAATAAACTATTTTTACTGATGATATACATGACATATTAGTTATTACATATTATAGGTGAATCAACACATCGTTTTTATCTATGTTGTGTATTTATTTTCTGTTATTTGATCAAATCAATTTGGTTGGTTCTCAGTTATTATTTACATGATATCGTCACCCACCCCCCCCCCCCCCCCCCATAGGTTCTGACAAGGAGGCGCCCTTGCAGCTGTGGTGTAGTATTCTCTTCGACCTCGGCGCTTGCACACGATGATGATGATAATAATATAGAGCCACATACATAGGACGTGTACCCATATCATACGCATATGTTTATATACGCGGCGCGTGTAATATACCTGAGCGGCGTGTTGATGTTTCCGGTGCCGATTACGGGCACGCCGGACATAAGCGGCTCGGACAGCCTGCGCCGGGGGCTGGAGCTTAGCGTGCCGAAAGCCTTTTTAAAAACCG
The DNA here is from genome assembly GCF_019925205.1 of Metopolophium dirhodum. Taxonomy (NCBI): domain Eukaryota; kingdom Metazoa; phylum Arthropoda; class Insecta; order Hemiptera; family Aphididae; genus Metopolophium; species Metopolophium dirhodum. The sequence goes on along the minus strand of NC_083566.1, from coordinate 496,485 downwards.
TACCGACCGAGTTCTTCCGCTCCGGCTGCAGGTCGTCCGTGGTCGCTTTGTACACGCGGTCGGCGGCCAGCGAGCGGTAGGACATGTTGCGGCATGCGGGGCCAAAAGCTGCAAACAAAATGTATGTACGTGCGAGTACGTGCAAAAGCCGTCAACGTATAATAATAATAATAATAATAATAATATGTAAAATATCAAATATGTAATAATAATAACACAATAACAATGGTATAATAATAATAATAATAATAATAATAATACGATGATGATGATAATAAAAATAATGCATCGCCTGTATAGGTATACATAATATTATATACACTCTGCATAATATATTATATAGTATTGTAATTTGTATGGGTATGTGTATAGTACATATTATAGGGTGTAACAAATATAACTGACTTTTGGAATAACTTTTATTCTAATCAATATTTAAATTTTTTTTTTATATATCATTTATAGGCACTTGCGCCACTAGCACACGCGTAATAAAAAAAAATTATTTTTATTTTTTAATACTGATAATAAAAAAATTTAAATTTGATTTAAATTTTTTTGAATAAATTCAAAATAGCCATTTTGTGAATCTGATTATAAGAACGATTTGGATGGTAAAAATATTTATCTAAGTCAAGTAGTTTATTTTTTAGAATTTTTTTAAATATCAATAGTTTTTGATCAAATTAATTTGAAACAACAAAACTTTTTTCAAAATATTTTTTTCGGGAATTTGCTGACATGAGTATATTTCTTAAATTATTTACTAATCATATAATTTTAACAATTTTTGCCATATACCTTTAAGTAGCGTCATTTTTTTTTCAGTTCTTTCTTTTACACCATGTATATATATATTATAAAAAGAAGATGTTTATTGTTTAGTATTATAGATATTAGCTGTATTATAGATTATATTATATTGTTAGAGTAAAAATCAGACGCGATTGACGAAATAATTGAGGTCTTGTCGATTTTGTGGGTTTTACACTTTTTTAAGCGATGACTTTTTGGTTTTACATTCTGTAAAAAATCCAAATATTTGACCGATATTGTTTATATCAATTAATTTGACAACTATTATACTAATCAACATACTACTAATATATACACATTTCGAGTTAATCTGGAATAGCGAGAAGAACGGAGTCTGTCAATTATTATAAAACAGCGAGTTATCAGGTTATCAGGGTTATCTACATGGGCAAAAGACTAAAATCCAAAAATTATATTTTTGTAAAAAAATGTGGTTTGTATAAGTTCTTCGAATGACGTGGATTTTTTTCGAAACGCAAGTTTGTACCAGTTGGTTGGAGTTACGAAAAATCATATCATAAATATTATATTTATGTATACCTATATTATATTTATATAATTATATACATACATATTAAATACAAAATATATTAATGCAGCGGTATGATAATATATTAATATACTTTAGTGATGAAAAAAAATCGTGAAAAAACCATGACGTGTACAATACGGTGTAAAACAATAATAATAATGTGTACGGCACGCTAAGTACCTATTTATTACTAATATGGACGCGTTAACCGCCGGAGGGATATAATAAAAATAATAATAATAATAATGTCACGTGCTATCCGGAACATCACACGCGGACGGGTGGCAGCGTCGCACACGATATAATATAATGCTCTATGCTGATTATATTATATTTTAATCCTATTAATGACATATTAAGTTTTTTGTATTATTTACACGGTGAAGACCCTGCGCACATACATATAGCGTCAAATTGAGTTTATTATTTTTAACTCCGTACACGACTCGAGCTGCATTTTTTGCGCGTGTGTGCATTTATCCGATAAATCGTACGCGCTTCGACGAGACATGACAATGACGTTCTAACACCAATAAATACAATATATATACTACTACTGTAGTTGTACACGACGACGGCGCAACAACGATGAGTGACGACTGACGACGACGATAATAATAATAATAACATCTCTGTACTCGTTTGTATACGTCACACAGGACGGTAGGTATAAACCGGATATGACGAATCTAATATATTATTATTATATATAATAAGTATGCGCACGTTTATCGGAGGGCACGTGTGTAGTCGTAGTCGGCCGGAGCGCGACACGGGACGGGACCGGAAACGCTTCCGTTCCACACCCACACTGCACGATAATGCGTAATAGTGTACGCGTATTTTTCCAGAGACGAGTAAATTCTGGGGGGGGTGGGGGGGGGTGGCGTTGATCACCGCGAGACGACGACAGTTTCGTGATTACGGTATAAATAATGTCGTATTATCACGATATCACGCATATAATAATATCACGTAGTTTATAACGTTTACGGTTCGTGAATTTTTTTTTCGACATTCCGTTTATCTTTGACAATTTTTATGCACACGTCGTGACACTTGCACTTATTATTATTGCGCAACCCTTTTTTCCTACCATAAAACCTATTTTTATCATGTTGATTATTTTTTGTGAGTATTTTATATATTTTTTTGAAATTATCCATATACTTCAAACCGTTTGACACGGCGCGCTGAAACAGAATATTTTTCTAAAATTATATTTTTGCACATCATTTGTAATTATATTATGTATAATAAAAGATTTATATTATTTATAATAATACGATTTAGATCAAAATAGAACTGTTCACTGTTGAGCAGAGGTCACAGATTTTTGCTAACAACTTATTGGCTAAATTAGTAAGATTCAAAATAACAAACGCAACTCCATTTTTGAAAAATAATATTCTGCTTCTCAGTTTGAAATCATTAATCAATAATAATGTGATTTTCTCCGTTTCAAATGCGAAAACATTTATATTTTTCTTGCAAAAATGTAACCTTATGATAAGGCTAAGCTTGGGTAAATATTAAAAAAATGTTGAAATAATGTGTTAGAGCACTATATTTCGACAAAGAAGACCATCATAATGTCACATATTTTGGACTTCGAAAATATTGCACTTGTAAATATTATTATCGAAATAACTCGAACCGACGATAGCTATATATATTATATATTTAATAATAACGATTATAAACACTCGATCGTTATATACACAGTTCGGACTTCGACGATGAAGTGTCATTCATAACGCGTCCTGCAGTTTGAAATGATGTGATTATATAATCCAAAATCCCCCGATGAAAACCCTACGACCGAGAAATCCGTCCAATATATGTTTTTAAACCCTCCTCACATCGTAGTACATGACGTATAATAATATTATCTGCAGCACAGCCCGGCTCCGTTAGTTAATATTATATAATGTGTGTTATTATAATAATCGTATTTATATTGTTTCGTCACGATAGTGAGCACGTCATTATATTCGCATATTATTTAGTATTATGATAACGTACAGTGCCATTTAGAATATACAGCGATATACTGGTCGACTCATTTGAGGTTTTCATATGCACGGTAGTTGGGAATAATAATAAAAATAAAGAAAACACCATAGATAATAAAGATATGGATAGGCCACGGCTATGTTAAATATATTTGAGGCTCCTTTATCCATAGCCGTGATTGATAGTCGATACTCGATATAGCCTATATCATATAGGTATACTTTATTTGGCCTCAATTCTTCCCCTTGAAGACCGCTGATAAGACCATTATGTCCTATCCATATCTTTATCATCTATGGAAAACACCGAAATAAATTGGCGTTCTATTATTCAAGCATGGACAAATTTCCAACGGTAGAGTTAAAACAGGTATAAATAAATACTTTAAAAACCCAAGTTGGGCCGGAAAAAAGTTAGTCACTCAGTCAAGGACGCACGTCCCGTCAAACACGTAAAAATAAAAAATTCACAAAGAGTACCATTATATATATAATATAAACATTTGTTTGAATTATCTATATATAATATGAAAGTCACATAAACATCGACATTCTATATTATGTAAAAACGTAAAAAAATTTGGGTTAATCATATAAATAAATATTTTTTTTTTATTAATTCGTATGTAATGTTATTATGTTTGTTATTGTACACCATTATATTACGGTCATAACAACCTTAAAATATATATTTACTGTATCGTGTGTTTACTTGGAAAATATCCAATTGTTTTTTTGTTTTTCACACGCATATCGTTCGAAATGTTTTACTTGACTCCTTTCTACATCAATAATTGCTCCCAGTTTTAGAGAATTGTTATCAACAACAAACTTCATTTGAACGAAACCTTTAAAGTTAAAATGTAAAACACGCATAGTAATCATTTGTTTAATTATATGCATCGATTAACAATATTGGACATTTTTGTAATTGTTTTTCCGTATACGAATAATTATTGTATGAACGAGATTAGTTTCTAATTAATTTATCGAATTTTCGAATAGCTGTCGTATGACAAACATTACTATACGCGTGAATAAATATTTGGCAAAATATCATATTACAATGGACGATGTGTTTACGTTTGCAGTATATTCAATTACTCCAAAAAAGTCCCTAAAAATAAATATTTAGATTACTATAGTTTGGAGTGTGTAATGTACAGTAGAATGGTGTTTTCGCAAACAACAATAATATATCTATGGATAAAAACCGGATAAAAATTAAAAATTAAAAAAAGTTTGATAAAATTACACTTAATAATATCTAAAGATTTAATTTATATTGTAAACTAAATTACCAACTAAATTTTTTAAATAATATATTTTTTACTGTGAAGAATTAATAGTTATGACTTATAAATTATAATATTATATTATAGTAACTATTTAAAATGTATTGTATGGAGTTAATAGTATAAATTAATACATTATATTATATTATATAGGTCCAGTACATTATTTCTTTTCAATTCTTATATAAATATATCCAACAACAAACGATAAATTGTATACAATACTATAATACTATTATACAATTCACAACGGTTGGAACTTCTATGTCTCGAATTTAAATACAAAAAGTTGACTATTTGTATCAAATAAATAATTATTTAAGGTTTTAATTTTTTTCAAACAATTTTTCTGTGAATCGTTACGTTTATACAAGTTTAAACTCCCACCCCCACCATATCATTACACAATAGTTTCAACTAGTCCAATTTTCTGATCAGAAGTCCAACGAGAAATTAAGTTTGATTTAATAACTTTTGTTTGTAGGTAAACAATAAACATAATCGATGTCTGATATACATAGAGATACATACGATCAAAATATATTTAAATATTTAATCAATATAAAAAAGGTTTATTCAAAATATGGTTTTATATTTTATAATGTTGTCATTTGACAATACTACACTATAGGTATATCAGTTAAATCAAATTGTATAATGACATAAAATATTCAATAGTTGTTCTCTGATATTTAAACAAAGACACGACCACTATATGTACGCATGCAGGACCATCAACATATATATGCAGCGGGTTTTATACCCTGTAATTAATTTTGTTTTGTTACAGAAATTCAACAGCATATAGTCATATACACTGTCATGTAATAATTTGATAACAAACCTAAACACAAATTGCATGTGTCGTTAAACGGAACAAGCCTATTGTCGGTGAATGTTTATTCAAAATTGGCACATTTATAAACAACCCTCCCGTTTACAGAAATAACCGCGTGATTATATTATATTTTAATATCATAAGACATACTCTTTCTAAGCCTAAACTGTGTCAAACGAGATGCAATACGGTGCTAGTGAAAAACTCAATACTATTTACCATTATACCCTTATGGCCTAATACACAAAATATACTGAATTGTCGAAACATACATTTTAAAAACAAATTTAGCCATGCGAAATACGAAAACTGTCAATTCTAATCCACTGCAGCCTAATTGACAAAATTTCATTACGATTTACCGTCTACACGTTCGATGCTTTGTTTAGCTTTGTCCTATATCTGTAGTGATATTATAATATATTTACGAAAAAAAACCGACAATCACACGTCAAAACGGAAAACCAAAAACGTCGATTATTATTTCCAGCCAGCGCCGAAAACACTCAGCGATGATAATGGATTCACGGAAGTCATTGAAATTTCCATTAGCGCGGGTTTTAAAGCCAGGTGACTCAAAAAAACACCCTCCTGCCCGTATAACACTCCGAAATTATATATTTATATTATAATAATATGACGATATACTTAACGCGACAAGAATAATATAATATTATGGCCTACGATGCGTCGTTGTGTGTGTGTTTGTGTACCTATACGCGCAGACCATAATCGATTATTGCATGTACCTACCTATGTAGGTAGCTATAATATTATATAATAACATAATATATATTTCATTATTACGAATGAGGGTAAATGAGAACATGGCCTTGCCTCCATCGATCCTCACACGTCGCTTATAATTTTCCTGTTTATAATATTATTATTATTAATGAGGTTTCCGTCAAAATATTTGTAGTGACTGCGCCGTCATATTATGTCCTACATAATAGATTTTTTTTTATACGTTCCATCATTATCGTTATCATAGCCCGTAAAACTTTATTCGATAATATCCCCAAAACACTATACAAAGGTACGCTGTACCATGTCGAGTTTACTGCAGTGTACATTTATAGACTCAAAACATTTATTTTACTAAACGATTTCTCAAACCTTTTATTACACAGTATTACGAGGACGCCACAAAAGCATATGTTACAAAAGTACAAAATAGCAAATGTTCGTTCAAAATAAATAATTTAACACTGTTGCTTTTAAAATTAGAGTGAATTACTTAAGGGGCCTCACTACCACGTATTATTTTTTTGTCAAAAACTACTGTTTCGAATTCCAACGATACGTGTAGACAATTATCACGATTTTCATTCTGAAAATATTCAAATTGTCCGTAATATATACAAGGAAACGATCGAGCCACATTTTTAATTTTTGTAATTTAAATTGAATAAAAATTGTGAAATATTAAAAAAAAATCAGAATTCCCAACTTAAATATTTAATTAACTAAAACTAAATGCAATATTAAAAATGTGCCTCGATCGATCCCCCTCGTACATGTAGAAAAAAAAAATTTTTTGTCAGAATGCAAATCGAGGTAATCGTTGTGACATATTGTTGGAATTAGAATCGTATGTTTGAGAGAAAAATAAACATTTTTTCATGATCACAATATAACTTACTGAAATGTGCGTGCGAGAGCCCTCCGTACCGCTACAATTGACCCGCATGAACACCATAAACACTAATAATCATTTACGACAAACACATAGATCTCGGGTGGCGACGACGAGATTATAAATTGCCTAATGATTCTCCTTAAATCAATGCCATAGCGAGGCCCCTTAAGAGACGTCGCACCCACATGTAGTTAGGTTAGGTTAGGTTAAATTTTCGTTCGCTTGTTTCAATAGGGTGCTGTCATTTTTGACTTTAGAGTGAATTGACCTATTATCAAACTTTTAGGTAACAACATTATCTGTGCCCTCTCGTTGATTTTGTACGATATTTTAGTTTTTAAGTGAGTTATTAGTATGTAAAATATTAATGCTTGAAAATGCTCATAACTCACTTAAAAATTAAAATATCGTGAAAAATATTGTTATACCTACCTATAGTTTGATAATAGGTCAATTCACTCTAAAATCAAAAATGACGGCACCCTATCGAAACTAGCGAACGAAAATTTGCTATGTCGTACGTGTGTAAGACGGGTATAACACATGCGGGTGCAACGTCCTCTTAACCAATAATTTTAAAATTTACAAACATTTTATGGTTTAAATGATTTGGAATTAAAATACCTATTAATTAAATCCTCCTAATCGCCCTAAGGCCCTGTAATCAATTCACTCTAGTTTAAAAATAACATAGTATAATATTATAATATAATTTCATAGTAATAAATGGATAAATAAAAATATACACCTATGGTTATTTACTGTGAACGTAAAATTGTCCGTATAAAATATGTAAAGACGAAAACAACGTACAATAATAATATTATGCGGGTGTGGCGTCCTCTACGCGGATGTACAAAATCCTAAATCGACCAATAACAAGCTACGTATAACAACAGATTAATAGCATGCAGTAGGTATAATAATATAATAGTACATCCATGTATAACATAATATATAGGTATTAATACATAAAACGACGTATACTATAATAATATAATATTATGTTATATCATTATTATCGTGTGTGTAGATATAATATGACGATCGATACAAATTTCGACCGTTGTTCTAAATGCCCGGACGAGGTGTTTATAATCGACTTGATGGGTTTTAGAAACATTCAGTGGCGTAAGTTCGCTGTACGTATTATTATTATTATACGGAAACCACGTTGTACTCGAGTCAACGTCAACAGCTGAGCGTATTAACTTTAATTAGCTATTATTAGATTAGTTGTAAACGTCATATATTTGTAAATATTATATACCCCCTGCTACACATAATATCGTAATATATCATTCGAGTAAGTTCATAACGAATACACCGTATAGGTAAATATGAATAGGTTACACAAACGATAGAATTGAAGATTTTTTTCAGAATATTATTATAATATAGTCGTATTGGCCGCCTAGTAGTTTCACTGTTTCAATTAAAGGCGAGTACGTGATACTATAATATTAAGTCTATATTATAGACAGAATGTCGAATAGTCGGATATTACTATATCGTATACATGGATGAACTATTAGTTGAACGTTTGTGTGTATTGTGAAATTGAAATTTAATTAGAAATTACAGAAAAACAAACTTTTAGGTCAAACGATTTACAAAACACTATTGTTTCTATTAAGTAGAAGAAATTAAAAATCTTCAAACAAATTATTTATTTTGCGTGGAAAATATTTGAATGAAGTTGAGAACGACAGTGATATTAGTGTAATATAACACTATTATGGATAGTTGTGTGTGAACACCGTCAAAACTATGTGCAAAACTGTAAAAATCATATTATATTATATGTGTGTTGTCCATATGCAGGAAAAAAAAACATAATATTATGTTTAGTAAACTTTGTTATACTCGGTTTTCGGTCAAAATTGTATTAAAACGGACATAATAACGACCGATTTAATATGAATAACATCACGATGACACGTAATAATAAGTAAAAACAACACGTGCAAATTTCAGAGTATGTTATATTGCTATAATAGTAAATTTAATAATAATAATATTATTCGTGTAATATATTTTATTAATTAAATTATACAACCTACGTCGAAACCGTGAAATCCTTTAATCGTATGAAAATAAATAAATAGCGTCAACGTTTTATACTATATTATAATATATATTATACTCGTTCTTTTCATCGGCCCGTCCGTTATTATTATCATTATTATTGTTTCACGCACACATACTACGCGTAATAAAGAGACTGCAATTTGTGAAATCTAAAAAAAAGCAATAATACCGTACGGAAGGAATGAAAACCACAACAATATATCATAGTATATCTATATATGTATAAAATTAATACACTTCTCGTTATACCTATAGGTATATACCTACAATATAACTTACGAGTTCACCTTATATATACATATTATACAAGGTGTAACAGAAAGAACTGACCAGAAAAAAAAAATTTATGCTACTTAAACGTATGACAAAAATTGATAAAATTATATGATTAGTAAATAGTTTAAAAAATATACCCATGTGTTACCAAATTTAAAAAAATAATATTTTTTAAAAGTTATTGCGTTCCAAATTAATTTAATCAAAAAAATATTGATATTTAAAAAAATTCTAAAAAATAAACTACTTGACTCCGATAAATGATTTTACCGTCCAAATCGTTCTTATAGTCAGATTCACAAATCGGCTATTTTGAATTTATTCAAAAAAATTCAAATCAAATTTAAAATTGTTTATCTTTAGTATTAAAAAATAAAAATAATTAATTTTTATTACACGTGTAGCGCAAGTGGGTAAAAATTATATTATATAAACAAAAAAATTTAAAGATATTGATTAGAACAAAAATTATTCCAAAAGCCAGTTCTTTCTGTTACACCCTGTATATGCAGCTACTATACGGTGAAATACCAGACAGAACTACTGCAGCAGTATGTTCAATATATAATATATATATATATATTATATATATAATATCGATTTTTATAGATACGAGAGTAGTGTGTGTGTGTGTCTGTGTGTAATTTGTAAACTGTATAAATGTTTAAATTTGCTAACGTAACCTATATATATGTATACATGACAAACATTCAAAGTGCGCTAATCCCCAGATTTAGTGTGGAAAATAATGAAAATAAAAATACAGCGCCGGGTATCGATTTGCAGAATATAGAAACGGGCGTTTTATCAATATAATCGAATCGTATATATATTATATGCGAAACGACGTATCGTCAATCGTTCGTCGCCGATTATTGTTTGACCTTCGAAGTTTATCCTCCACGGTTCGATGTTAAAAGTTTACACTGCTGCATGGCACATATTATACATAGGTATATAATATATATACATAAACATAACATATATGTATAATATATATATATATATATATACATATTATATATATACATACAATATACTCAATCCAAACCCCCGCCGCCGCCGTTCGGTTGTTTACGGGCGACGACGTATAGGTTACACTAACTACCGCAAAGCTTTGGGTCGTAAAAAAAAAAATTAATAGTTTTTCAAATTTTGCGGTGGCCGATTAGGGTGACAAGACTCGAAATATTTCTCGATCAATCTGCACGGCGTATATACAATTATTGAATTTCCAAAATGCTTTAATCCCACGGCGGATCGTTTATAATTGAGACACTATATAATACTCTACGTCTCTACAGCATTTATGGTGAACTCGAAAGGTGGGAAAAATGGTCGACGAGTCGATTCGGTCGCGTGCATGGGAATTATTACTATTATTATTATAATTAAAGTTTATGTTCTATATATAGAAAGGGTACATTATACCGTACATTATGTATGGGGTACATGCGCTTTCTATCGACCCATAGGAGAAAAAAATGAACAACATGCTACTTATATTTGTATGTATCTATATTTACAATACATAGGTATCGGACAACGTACAACCTAACCTATATAACCTTACCACGACCTACCCGACTGGCGGCTGATATAATATATCTATCGGGTGGATTTGTCGGTCACACAAAATTTAGCCGATGCCGGATAGACAACACTATATATTCAGTGGCGTAGATATGATTTCTAAAAAGGGGGCTGATCGAAAAAAGAAAACGACATATAGCTAAATGGGAGGGGAAAATTAGAAAATCCCCCACCCTCTCAAAACTTTTTACTAAGGTAATAAAAAGCCAATGGGGGGGGGGGGGGATCTGACCACACGTCGCCCCATGTCTACGCCACTGACTATATTGTTATATATATATATAGATATGGTACCCGAGACATATTTACTATAGAGTATATACGAACAAGGGATGATTAATATATTATCGTAATAATATAAATATTTTGTATTATTTCGTGTTGATCCCGCATCGGACTGCGGGGCGAGCGTGGTGGAGAGCTCGCGTGTAACAATTTCACCCTTCGGTTATTCGTCGCGACAATCGTCTGAAAATAACGACGTGTCGTATAATTATTATTATTATTTATTACTGTCGACTTTTAAGAAAACATGCGGTGCACGCTGTATGTGTACACACACATACATATTTTGAATATTGCGCCCGCATCGAGGGGGTGTGCTCTAGTAAAGATATGTCAATTTACATAGGTATTCGACGCGCTGACGATTCGTGTACATACGAAATGTCTACAAGGATTTTGTTTTCTCTCTCTCTCTCTGTACTTCGGGGGGGGGGGGGGGGGGGGGGCTATATAGGTATACTCGAGGACCCGCGGGGTGAACGAAAACACGCAGCGGTACAAAAAGTAATATTAAACAGAGTCACGTAAACACGCAAGCGCGTTCGCTCACTTGCGTGTGCGTGTGTGTGTGTGTGAACATACTGAATGTCGCGTAAATACGTGAGGAATAGACGGAATTTGTGCTACCGGCCAGCAAGGGTGTAAAACGATACAAATATATTATAATATCGTAGCGATACTGCCCCCGGTTGCACCTGGCGGTAATATTATGACGTTGACCACGGTGGCTCGGCCGCCGGTTCTCCGCTGCTGCTGCAGGTGCACCTTAACAACGCACGTATTAGCCATACCAGCAGACGGGTTACCGTTGGACGACAACCGAAACGAAACTCGTAAAATAATATCGCTAAACGGGTAATAATACAACGAGTAGGTGTACCCACATCGTATATATAAGAAAAACAAACACAATATGCTGCGACGGCGTAAATACTACGTATAAGGTGCATGCCACTACACAAAGGACTTAAGGACCTAAGGAACATAAGACAACTGAATAGTAACAATAATAATAATAGGAGTACGCATAAATAATAATAATAAACGCGTGTTGGTAGGTAAAATTGTATAAAATTATGGATGTACATATAGTCTCTATTGCTGTGGTCAACTACTATAATAATATATAATATAATGATATGCGTTTAATAAACACACGATTACATCAATATAACAACGCAATGTCCATGCAAAACATAATATATTATTACCTCTAAGTCTACGTGTAACGATGTATAATAATATTATATGTATATTGTATACGCCGGGAATAAAATAATAATTTTACGACGTACATGACATTATAATAATATAGGAAACGCGTTATGGATACTGAAATAATATATCGTAATAATATATTATATCGATCAAGTAACGAATCGAGTAAGTATCGTATACTTAACGAAAATCAGTCGTCGTCGTGGACGTGCGGTAAAGGTACACGACGACGATCGATGAATATCGTATGATATTATAATATTCATCACCCCCTCCACCACCTCCCCCTGCAAAGATCGTTCTAGACGCGATATATCATCATCGTCGTCGTCCTCGTCCTCCTCGTCGTCATGTCCTCGCGCCACACACACTGTCATTACTGCACGCAACGAGACCACCACGCGTGGGAGGTTTAAAATATTATTATGTTTATTAACGTTCGCCGTGTGGATGGTCCGCTCGTTCGGTGCCCAAATGGCCCGACACAAAAGTTGACCGGAACATAATATTATCATAATAATACGTAATAACACGGTAAACAGGCGGCGTACCGACTTGGGGATCGCGCGAAAATGAAATCATGTGGCGGCGATACTACCGGTTTCGTCGTCAATGATCCGTCAGCCGAGGACGTATCTACTACATCAATCCCTCCGAAAATGTCGCAAGACCTCCGACGCGGCGATTGCCGGCAGGGGCTAACTGTATAGTGTATAATATTATTATCGTCGTCGCGCTCGCCCCCTTAAGTTCGACCAGAGTTCCCGCGCACCACCCAAATCCCTCGCGAGAGCCGGCTCGCGTTATCGCGAAAACGATAAAGAGGCGCCTACAGCATCAGCATCAGCGGCAGCGGTGCAGCAGCGATTTCGACGCAAAACGATAATACTAAAATACCTAATAATATAATATTGCATGTTCTAACATGACCGGAGACATCAACTACGGCTTACCTGTGTGGTTTTTACTATATCGGTTTTATTATTAAATTATTATCGTTGTTGTTGTTGATGTTGTTTTTTTTTTTTCAAAAAACCACAGACCGGTGTATAATATTTGAAAGACAGACGGCCGTTGCTCGAGTACGAGAGTGTGCGTGCGCGACTATGGGCGAGATACGTGGAAAAAAAATGTAAAAAAATTTGTAAAAAAAAATCAGGAAAAAGCGCGATCGAATTCAGACGACGGCGGTGACGGCGAACGAGATCGGACGCATCGCGCGCGTCGAACACGAATAGAACAAAGTGTGTCTGTCGGTCGGTCGGTCGTTATCACACACAGCGCGCACGCATACACAGTATACACACACTAACACTCAAGCGAACAAGCGGGCGCGCGCGCAAACGATTTTACTACCGGCACGCAAGCGGGGCAAGACGACGACGGATACGGAGCGCTGGAAACGATTTACACCGCGCGCGCATAAACAGACGACCAACTAAGCGAGCGGGTGTGCGGGGGCGCGTGCGCGCAACACGCACACACTGTATACTCAGCGGCGGCGGCAGTCTGTATAAATAACGTAAAAATAAGGAGAAAAAAAAAAGGACCAAACCAGAAAACTGTTCGTTTTCGTGAGCCGTGTGCGCGTGCGCGCATGACCGTGTGTGCGTCTGCGTTTGTGTGTGTGCGTCTGCGTTCGTGTGTTGTGCATGTAAGTGTGTTTATTTTTGTTGGGTCAGGCCGTCGCATCGATCCAACAGCTGCTGGAATAAGGCCCGACCGGGCGCGAACGAATTTCGTCGATAGGGGGCTGGCCGCTGACGGCGGCGGCGGCGGCCGCGGATGAGTCTGCGGCCGCGACGACATCTAGGCACCGAGCGCGGAGGTTTGCGCGGTACGAACGGCGGCACGCCCAAAGATGTCACTAGCGGTTTCGCGATGGAGCTACAGTGCGAACCGACGATAATAATAATTTAATATTAATTTATCAGCGCATTATATTATATTGTCATTACGCATTGTAATATAAGCCAATATTGCATACTTTCTAATTTCTAGTTACTTCATAGTACCTTTACTTGTCTGTGTTATCGATACGGGACTACAGATAACTGTGAAGGGTCCAGTGGCGCAACTAGAGTTCAAATATTGGGGTGCTACAATATTATGAATTGCTCACATAGTTGTGGGGGCTCTGCCCCCCACACCCCCCAATAATCCATATTTAGATTATACTATAATTCACAATTTGTTGTTACACAACAATTATTGTTAATTATGCATATATTTGTCCACTCAAAAATTCAAAAATATTATACAAAAAAATTTAAATATCTTAAAAAAATTACAAAATATATTAGGTATGTTAATAAAAAATACAATTTAAATTTTCAGTATACTTCTGCTTATAAATGTGTACGTACAAACTATTGTTTAATTAAACTTATTAACAGTTAATAGGATATGGGAAATGTAATATATTGGAACGAGGGGGTATACCAATATGAACTATGAAGTTACAAAATGTGATTTTATATTTTCAAATTAGAAATTTCTGCGATTGTCACGTAGCATAGATTCATATTTCTAGACAGGCAGCACATTCGCCTTGCCTCGTCGATGATCAGATAACGATTTTAAACCATAATTCTGAAAATGCCTTATACTCGTATGTTCTCATATTTTTAAACGGCTCAATGACACTTACAATAATAATTTCGGTCTTCCCGAATGTAGCCGTTTTGGATTGTAATTTGTAGTACTGTACTGTGTATGTCTCCTAACAAATCTCTTAAAACAATTACTAAAATTATAAATTTACATTTTGTAGTTTAAGATTATAATACAATAATAATATATATCTAATCAAAATGCAAGATAAGAAAAACAAATTCTTAAAAATAAAATTACATTATTAAAAGTTAAAACTATAGCTATTTGAAATTACAACAACATGAAACACGAGGGTGCTTAAAGTTATGTTGCGCTCCCGTAATTGCGCCACTGAAAGGGACGACGGGGTAAAAAACGACACATTATGTACCACCCCACGTCTTTGCTTCTTACTCGGTGGTTGACTTCATTGTATCATAACTCATTGGTGATAACCTGATGACTAATAATTATCGAGTTATAACTAAATAGGCTGTAGGAAAATATGTATTAAGTATAAAGCCTGTCTGGCTGTCTACACTGGTAAATTACAATTACATCTCCTACCTTTTTGACAACTAAACGTATGATCATTTTTGTTACTTACACGGCACTGTTTTTTATTGTGATAAATTATCATAATATTATGATATACCACAGAAGAAAAAGATAATGGTTACATTTGTGGATGGTAAAATCATTATGAAATACGAATGATATAATATAAAATACAATCAGAACAAAATATCTTATTATAAAAAAAACCATAATATTATTATTTCTGATTTAGAACACTGCGTGGTTATAATATATTTTCTATTAGCCATACACAATATGATTTTATTCCCTAATGTAGACGATTTACGTCTATTCTGGTTAGCCGACAAAATAAATATGGTGTCAATACTCAATAGTGTCTTGACAATTAATATTTTACTCAATCGAACTCCTTATCCATGAGATGTGTATCGTATATATTATGAATTATGATATTGAGGATATTATCCAACTGATAATTGATATAAATTACCAATGTATATTTTGTTTTTGTTTTTAAACATTGCGAAAAATGTAACTAATTACATTTTATAATACCTTTCACATGCGAATGGGAAAACGTGAAACTTCTGGACGGTCGATATGGTATAAACTAGTTAGAGGTTTTGAATGCTATATAACATATTAAAGTTTGATTAAATCGTATTTGAATAATACATTTGTTTAAATGACTTAGGAATTGGAAAATAGTGTTCGTCGTTATAAAGTTGCAGCCGCACGGCACACGCATGGAGTACTTTATTATTGTTTATTAAATACATTTTCAAATTAACATTCAGATCTTGGTTTCTGCATATTAATAATCTGATTTAGTATATTAATTGAGATATGTAATAACTACAAGTGTAGATTATATAATATTATAAGTCTATGCTACTCGCTAGATGTATTTATCGTATGTGATCAACTAAACATCAGTAAATAATTAGACCACAATTATATCAATAATAAACATTTTTTTTTCTATATAATTATGAACAACACATGAAGAATTTTTTTTATTTAATGAAAGAAAAGCGGGGAAGTAAGTGTCGCTTTGCTGTACAGTAGGTACAAGATCACAGTAATATGGGTGGTGTTTAAATTGAATTCAATATGATATAAAATCATTGTATAAGACAAGGTTAATTTTTTATTTCCAAAAAAATTGCATTTGGAAATGTCATTGTTTGTATAAATTACAAAACGTTAAAACATAGTAATATACCTACTCTAAAAGTTGCATATACCAACAAATAATATTTTTAAACTACAATAAAATTAAAAAATGTATTACTAATTTCGTCCAATTTAAACTTAAAATATCTGTAAAAAAACAACTATGTTTATATATTTTTTTGATTATTTGGTCACAGTATGAACTATATATAAGAATTGTTATTTTACATTTTTAATCCTTAGCTATAAAAATGAAAAAGGTTTTAAAATGTTTTAACTACAAAATAATTTGAACATTTTCGGTATTTTGATAAATGTTGTCAAAGTTGAAAATTATAACTTTAAATAACTAAAAAAAAAACCATACCAATCTTTAATATTTCTCAAGTGCTATTATAACTACTTATGAGGAACCTTGTATAGTTGTATTAAATTTTCAAGCATATTGACACAACGAATACAAAAATAAAATATTTTAAATTTTAAATGTCTATAAATAACTAAAAACAAGTCGAAATATTTTGAAAATGTTATCATGTAAAGAAAACGATGAAGTAAACATTTGATCAAAATGTCAAGTACCTACTGTTGTTAATTTTTCAATAACGAAAAAATAGGAAAATTGTTGTATTAGAATTTGTTAATTTGAATATACAATGTCTAGCTTCAAATGCTCGTAAAAAATTAATTTGAGTTAACTGAAAACTATATTCTATATCTTAATTATATTTGAATCGAATGTTCTGATGTTATTTTTTTTTTTATAAAATGTAAAAATTTAGCGTGCGATATTTATAGAAGTTATATCAATAAATATTGAATAAAACATTTAATTATGACGAAATATTTATTTTTCTATCCCGAACAGTAAAACACATATCCGCTATGACAATCGACATACTCAGTGCAAGCTTTCGAAGAATATTATTGAATTTCTCCTTTTTCGACCCCCGCGTTAAAGTACCACAGTTGGATATTTTTTTGAGGGACTCATTAATTCATTAATAATTAATTTACAAAATTATGGTAACACGGCGTCTTGGATAGGCTATTTAGCTACATCACGTCACTATAATAATAGTTCATCATCGTTACCCAAATACCCGATACACAACTAATCTATATGATATTAGTATATTACTCGTAATAATGACCTCAATAGCAATTTTATTTTTAACTTCTTCTAATTCAGAATACTAACGGAATTATGCAAATCGCTTTGCAACAACTCAAATGTACAATTCGTTCAAAAATGTTTATTAATTTGTATTTTGTATTGAATATTGGTACCTATTGCTATATTTACCAAAAACAAACAATTTACTAATATGTAGGTAAAAACCTATCAATTCTATTTCATATAAGGATTATAAAAAGTATCTAATGTTTTTTAATATTACCTAGGTAAGTACATAATTGTGTTATTGCGTTGCAAACAAAAGTGGTACAGAATTGTAAATGTTTATAAATCTCTAAGTATTATTTCATTTTTATTTTTCTAAATATTTGTCAGCGTTTTTCATGATGAACCACTTACAAGTCCTTATTTAGTCCTATCAAATAATGTCTTTCAATAAAATAGGTATAGATTATGTCAGCTATCACGTCATACTACAATTATTATTGTAGGCTTGAATTTATCTCAACCATGCTCATCGTGTGATTAAATTATTGAATAATTGTTTTAAGAAATTAAATATTTGATAAAAAATGGTAATATATAGATAGTAAGATCTAGAGACCTAATTTTTGTCATAAAAACGAATATTGCATTTGTCCGATACTAGGTATTCATATTTAAATTGTATTTTTAATCTTTAGGTTAGGTTAATAATTTTATATTATGTGCATTCAAATGTGCACCGATAGATAGTATTATATACATGACAATTATTTACATATGAACGCTAGGAATTTACACAATATTTGAAAAAAAATTATAATTTCAACAATACAAAGAAGTGTTATTTATTTTGTTCACTTGCTATTTCGAACAGCAATTATCATTAAGTTTACGTCTTATATATATTCATATTTATTATGCATTTACAACCACTCAATGTCTTTAAGGTTTTAATTCAAAGACATTTAATTCATTTCCATTCTCAAGTTTTATTATGCAATACCTATTTCTGTGAGATTTTATTGGATGTCGCTCTAAAAAGTAAGAACACCAATAGGTTTAATAAGTCTATTGTGTACAATATGAGCTATGCAGTTTACAGTCATTTAAAACTAATATCTTTTTAACTTATCGTTTGTTTGAAATGGTTCTTTTTTATTTTGTTAGATAAACAGCACTTAAGATTTTAAAATTAATAACAAACAAACTTCATTATTATCAACGACGTATTAGACGTTTCTGTAACAATAATTGGAACTATGAAAATCTAATAACACTAAAGTATTTTTAGTAAAATGAAAGACCCGTGAATAAAAACCAAATATAACAAATATAAACCGTGTTAGAAAGTTTACAATATAGATTAACTCTACGGCGAGTTTAACACCAAAATAGTACTATATTATACTATAGTCGTACCTATATGATAATGTATTGCCATAAGCTCATAAAAAACTACGAGTGGTGAAATATTATTTACTCTAAAATAATTAAAACAAGATATTAAATTATTTTATTTTTTAAATATTATTCGATTATTTCGATTTATAATAATTTAAGACACCTGATAATATATTTCCTTGGAAACATCAACATAAACAAAATTATTTTGTTTCAAACAAGCCAGACAGATTTTACATCATTATAGCAGTTTATACTACTGTTCTGAGCTAGCTACGCAGCATAATATTATTGTGTTTTTAGCTACAAGAAGGTAATATTATAGATAACATAAATCTGTTTAATATGACGTATCACAGCGCAAGATTCGTTATACCCAAACCGGAAACGTGTGATTGGACTCTTAGTGTCGACGACAAGACGATAGCCGCAGCAGCGATGCACGCTGTCAAGTCCAGCTGTTGCGATGAAGCTTGTATCTTCGTGTCAGATCTGTATCCGTCACGGTGACCCCATCGTCGTTTGTGGGTCATCTGACGGCGATCCTGTGTGCCTTGTCCGGCGTCGATGACGACTAATCGACTGACGCTCGCATACTGGTCGCGAACGCAGACTTCGATTCGACGACGGCCCGCATACGGGTTGGTGGCTGTTGGACGACTGGCAGCGTGCCGCGAATGTCATGACAGGTGTCTACGAGATGTACCCGTTGGTCGGCGAAACGACTGTCCACGTCGGCGGCCGACCGACCGCGGTCGCGAAGTTTGTCTGTCTGCTGAACGAGTCGCTGTGCGACACGACGGACGGCCGACGACGTTGACAGCCGTCTCGCCGACCAACGGGTACACCTCGTAGCCACCTGTCACGACATTCGCGGCACGCTGCAAGTCGTCCAACAGCCGCCAACCTGTATGCGGGCCGTCATCGAATCGAAGTCGGCGTTCGCGACCAGTGTGCGAGCGTCAGTCGATTCGTCGTCATCGACGCCGGACAAGGCACACATGATCGCGGTCGACCGCCGACGGAACGAATCGGCATTGCGACTTTCGGCTCTGCCACGACATGGCCTTTTCAAGACCCGTTCGACGTCATGTTCGGCGTGTAGTCCCCCAGGATTATCACTGCACAGTTATCACGACCAAGAAATCTTAACCGATCGGCCGATCGTGGAACGCACTTCGCGGTCACTGCTGTCACTGGTCACTTAACCATCAACTCGGCGTGTGTCGGCTCCGAAGTAGACCCCAGGCCAGAGCCACTTTGGCATATATGGGGACGACGGCAACCGCGAAAAGTCGCCAAAACGTTGCTAACATTGTGTGTGACAACTGTCCACATCATTATTGACTATATTGTACTATTCTCTTGTTTATTTTTGTTAAAATTTGTAAAAAACTTTTCAATACAGTACCTATAATAATTGATTTTGTCGAATATCCAAACGTAGTATTTTTTTCATCGTGTTTTACCGTTACTCTGTACAACTGTGATAATATTATGCATGAATAAATACGGATAGTTACAAAAATTGCTTCTTTGAAATAAATTTAATGGGCATTTGTTATATGTGAAATATAATGTTCAGTGTTTTCACCGATAAAGTTGTGTAAGTTTTATATCATCCATCATCAATATAATATATATTATAAAATACCTCAAAAATCGTTTTAAATGCCCATTCGCGACGACTTGTTGTGTGCAGAGTGTTATTTTTTGAATGGAGATATCGACACAGTGTGTGGCCAAATATAGTAGAAATTGTTTATAATAAATTAATAACGTTCAAGGGACCAAGGAAAATAGGTCATAATAACCGATTGTCATAACTACCGATAACATTTTATATATAAAACTTAACTTACGTACTTATGCATTATTCGAGACTTTACTTTAAGGTCATAAAACCAGATACTACAACCGGTTTGATTATAAACGATTTCTACTGTAATACTAATAAGTTATTAGTAAACTAGGTAATGTTTGTTATTAGTAATAACAAATATTACCTAGTTTTATTACATTAATTATTAGTCAAGTAAAACAGTTTATTCAATAAAATGTCATTATATTATATCACTAATATATTACTAACATTATATTACTAACACATTGTAATAATTATGTTAATAAACTATTTAAGACACGGATCGTTAGTTTATAAGATTAAACAGAGTTTATTATCAAAAATTGTACTAAACATATTATTAACTGATAGCGGAAATCCTAGATTTAAAATTTCTATAGGTATATATGAAAAATCTCAAATAGAATCATTGCATATTGGCTATAACCATAGAACCTATATTGGCTATATTACACTATAATAATATTAGTCTGAAACAGATTGTAAATTACAACATTTTTACATTCCAATAGAATCTTGCCGGTAGGTAACATATGATTTTGTGATATACTTTAATTGAAAATGTATATAGAATATAAACACTAGAGCTTAAAAGCATACATTAATTCTTGTTTGTAAAAATCGCTATATATTAATTTATATGAGAAAATCAAAAATACCACTACAGTATTGTCAGTATGTCAGCTTTGGTCGTATAATAAACAGTAGTAGTAGGAAGTGAATCGATCGATTAACCGTCATGATGGGTGTATAAAATAGAAACCCTTTTTCCAAGTCAAATTATAATATAATTTATTATATAAAAATAGTGAAAAGTAAATGTTTCTTTCATTTTATCATGATGATAAATAATAAGACGGATACAATTTTATTTGTTTTACATTAAATATATTTTTGATTTAAAAAAATGTAAATATTAATTTACGGCTTATAAATAATTTTTAATGAGTATAACGAAGTTTCAATGCAGAAGAATTACTTAGTAGCGTTTTACTTCTATAGATGTTATAACTATAGAGATTTAAATTTGATGGCCATAAATATAATGGGTTGAATAATAAAATATCCACAAATCTGCGTACAAGATGAATTCATTTATATGAATTAACATCTTAATATTTGAGAATATAATGTATTATGTATAAACATATTCTCGCGATAAAAGTGTGTTTTATATATTTTGTTTTTAAAATATTTTAAACGCCACAAGTTCAAATTAAATTCCGAAATATGTGTTGAAATTTTAGATAGAACAGTTTTGGATTTATTTTAGTACTCAGTTTTAACCGATTTGTTAAAAAAAACGCAATATTTCTATTCGAACAAAATATGCAATTTAAAACGAATAAAAATGTTAATTAAAATATTTAATGAATAGTTATAACTAATAATATAAGTTATTCCTATAGGAATTTTGTTTATTATTTTGACACATAATTATAATAAATTAATTTAACAAAGTAATGAACCTTCAATATATATTTATGTATATTCGATAATCTGTGTGTTATTAATTAAAATTTAAAATAATATTATGTACCTAGTGTACGTAAACTCAAAAATATTCAGGGAAAACAAATTTAATATTAACTATAATAGTCAAAATACTCAACATTTGTAAGTATTTGCCGTTAAATGATTACTGCAGGAGATGGGATTTCGATGCACTTTGCATTGTTTTCCTAAGCTTACTGTGCGATGCTCGTCTTGTCACAAATTTGTTTTATGTATACTTTTGAATGAGAATAAGAAAGTTTATTTTGCATTTTTTGGGATTTTTTAGATTTTAGGTCATTTTTGACATTTTTAGGGCATTTTAGGGATTTTTAAGTCATTTTTGATGTTTTTGAATTTAAAATTAAAGATTATAGATTATAGATTTATAATATAAAATATTTATATGCTAACAATATATAAAAACCCAATTGACCTAATTTTGTTTTCTAAAATAAATTTGTAACGTAACTTAACATATATTAAGGCAAATTTTAGTACTTTGGCAACATCTATTATTCAATTAGAAACTTATGGATTATCTTTGATTGAATCCATTAACATTGTTAATAAAATTAAAGATGCCATTCAAAAAGCGCCAAATGAAATTGGAAAAATCGTTTATCGAAAGCTTACTACGGTTTTAAGTAAAAATGAAGGATTCAAAATTATTTCTAATATATCTGATATTTTAAACGGACAAGAAGGTACACAAAATGAATTTCCGGGTGATCTTACAGCGAGTGATCTGACGTACTTTAAATACTCACCTATAACTTCAGTAGATTTAGAAAGGAGGTTTTCTATCTACAAAAACTTATTGGCGGACAACAGGAGGGCATTTCTATTTGAAAACCTAAAGCACGCTCTCATGATTCAGTGTAACCATAAAGAATAATTTTTTATTTATTAAAATATGAGGACACGAAGTAAAATAAAACATTTATGTACAATGTACATATAATATAATTTTTTTTAAATTTTAAGCTATTTTAAATAAATTTTTTAGTTTTTTAAGTCATTTTTGCATTTTTTAAGGTCGTTTTTCGCGATTTTTAAGGACATTAAAATCCCAGCCCTAATGATAACATATATTTTTGTTACCTACCAACATTGTTTGCATTGATGCTTTTGAATTCCAAGTCAAACCAATACATATGACATCAACATAATATTATGACAGCTGCATAGAGTCAGGTATAATAGGTACAATAAATATACATATATTTACAGAATAATCTATCATGCATGTTCATGCATATCTTTTATCATTTAATAATGTATTTATTCGAATTATGATTTCTATATTTTTAAATAGTTAGAAATTGTATACCATTTAAAGAATGCCCTGTGACGTCATGATTATACAAACTTTTTTTAAATTATAGCTGCATCAATTATGATGCATCTAATCAAAATTCTAACAAGTATCTTAGTTATTACACTTTATGTACTATACAGTAACATTAAATATAAAATAGATGTATTATTACTAGTAATTTTTATACCTTACAAAATTATAAAATGCTAAAATATTATTCTTAATTACTGCAATTTTCAAATCATCCTATGGCCATATCATTAAATCTATTACATGGGACTAAGTATTATGCTTAGACGCTTAATACCTACATAGAGATTAATAATTCAAAAACTACTCTTTGGATTTCCGAATTTTTATTTGTATAATCTATAGTATTAAACTATAGATTAACTTCTGCTTGACAATTTACATAAAAAAAAACAGTCCTTATTTTTAAAAAAAAAACTCCTGTACACATATAAATATCGTTAAAAAGGCAAATATTATAAAAAATAATCTTTAAGTCGAAAATTCCAGGAATAATAATTTTAATATTATATTAATTATCAAACAAAAATAGGGTCAGCATGTCTGGTGATGTATATATATAATATGTATAAATGTATAGTTAAATATCATACATTCACAAGCATAGAAGGAGTCCATGGAGTTATTAATTCGATCCAATAAACAAACGCCGAATTGGCAACCGTTATTGGCATCATAATTTTGTACGACAAATATAGAAAATAAGCCGGTTAAACGAAAGTATCTATTATATTCTCTACATCCATATAGTGTATGATATTTACGTGTTCACCAGCGTAGTAGAAATATGATGACGTTTAAATAAATAAGTTATAAGTTATAATAAATACAGAATTATATTAAACCTAATTTCAATTTTAAATGATTTTAATGATTAAAAGAAAAAAAAAGAGACTTTAACTTAAACATACATTGTCTATTGAATCTTTTTTTAGCTCATAAAATATGCATTTTTTTATCTTTTCAAGTTTATTTTTGTTTATTATTCAAAATCTGTAAGATTTGTAAAATATTTAATACATGTGTTACATTGACGAGAATTTGTTTCCATTTTTTTTAATAAAAGGATTTTTGTATAGAATATAAATTTATAAAAATTAAACATCGACTTATTAAAATACTATTAGTTTTGCTTTTGCAGCCTATCAATTTTTTATTTATTTTACACCTGTAATAGAACCATTTTATTGTTTTTTATTTAGAAATCGTTCGTTACATAAAATACCAAGTACCTACCATTATTTTCGATTCCCAAATAAACTCTACCAAATTTACAGTAATGTGTTTAGTTATTTTTATTTTTTGTGTTTCTCTATTAGAAATATTAATTTTAAATATTTTATGTCATAAATGCTTGATGTTAATTTGAGTGAAATCTTAAATTGGCGCGCTTTCATGTTTTAAATTGTAAATCGTATTACGCTTGCCAATTCACTAGGTAGATGTCTATAAAAATGAAACAATGTCAAATGATAACGTAGAATTTAAATGTGGATATAATATGTGATTGAGTGTATCTATATATCACTGTATTTTTTTAAAATATAACTTGGTCTAGTTATCAAGAATTGGTAGTTTGTTCAATAAACTATTATGCTCGTTTTTTCTTTTCGCGTAATTTCCAATAATTGTTATAGGTAATTTAAAATCTTGTACCGACTATAACTAAATAAAATAACTTATTATTTTCTGACGTTTGTCTGGATAACCATTAACCAGTACCTAATATACACGTGGGTCGCATTTTTTATGTAAAACAACTCAACGTAAGTATTTAATTATAAACAGGGTGATTCACCGTACAATGCACCCACATGTTTTTCATTTCATTATGAATTTATTCAGATTCAGATATTTAAAAACTTTAAATATATTTTAAGGCCATATTTTCAAATTCTTGATATTTTTTGTTCTACTTAAGGATATTCTTGTAGTGTTAAAAAATTCTGTTTTCAAATGAGAACCTCCCCCTTTTATACTCTAAATTATTTAATGGATAATTGTTTTGACATTTTTTATGTCTACATTTTAATTGGTATTTTTTCAGTTATTTAAATGTTATTACTAAACTAGAATAATAGTCCTTAAAAATTGTTTTACAAAAATATAAAATAAATTTAATATTGGACTTAATGTATATTATAATTTATAGGTACCTAATTGGATCATTTACAAATTATAAGTATTTCTAGATTAATATTAATTAGTAATTACTCAAATGTTTAAGTCACCATACTATCATAGCTCCGATATCTTCCAAAGTTCCAAATCCATTATCATGGATCTATTGGTATCCATATTACCTACACAAAGTTAAAAGATTCAAAAACTACTCGTTCGAATTTCGATTTTGATACAACAATTTATTATAATATTGATAATAATATTATAACAAATGATAGTTTAAAGTATAAAAAAAATGGGCTCTCGTTTGAAAAACAGAAGTTTGTATTTCTACAGGGCACTCTAAGGAGTTACTACTTAAGAGTAATAAGTACAAGAAATCTCCAGAATTTGAAAACATGATCTTTAATAAATATTCCAAAAATTTGAATTTGATTAAATTCATTAATAAATGAAAAATGGGGGTGAGTGTGCTTGGCGAATCACCCACTCACCCTGTACACTAATATAGTATGCACCTACCTATAAATATTATATTTATAGCCAATTTACTATACATTTACTGAATTCAAACCGGAAATATGTCAACTAGTATTTCATCAATCAGTATTTTTAACAAATGTAACATACAGCATAATAGTAAAATAATATAACTTAATAACTCTTACCTACATCTAGTATAATTAATAATTATGCGTAATTAGCTGAAGTCTTATTATACTCAATGAACTATGTCTCAACGTATCTATCTATGTAAAAATATATGCTAAATAGTAGTTACACGATTTGTATTCAAGCGGTAACTATCTACACGAATATTTACCTAGATGTAATACGTCAATAATCTAATTCACATATTATGATTATTAATATACATCAAACAATGCAGTTATGTTATAATTATAATTAAAAATCTAATAGGTGCTATGTGTTTACCACGATATAAACTATACATGATATTAAATTTTGAATATCAGCTTTTTGAATACCTACCTAAAGTCATTGCAGTAGCGATGAAATGTTTGGTATTACTTTTTAATGAGCTCGTTACTAGATTTATAATTATATTGTACCTACCTATAATATTTAAATATTAATGAGAATAGATCATTAAATATTAATAACATTCAGTGCGTTCATATTATAGTATTATACACGTTTGTGCCGAGCATACTGTGATGATAATATTCTAAATCTATTTGATGTCATAAACATAAATAATAATTGGGTCAATAAATTATTCTATTTTCTAAATTTTAGAATTTATCATCGTATTTTTATTTCTTTTTTTTATGATATATAGGCACCTATAACAAAGCTAACAATCGTAAATTCAAATAATTTGTTAAAATATATAGACAGGACGTAGGTATGCATGGATCGTAACTGGTTAGTATCTTAAAAATTCATAAAAAAAAAACGTAAATAATTTATAATCCAACAAACCGTAATGGCACAATGTACAACAATTTTTTTACCGTCGTGTACTACAGGCTAGCCTTATGTTTTTACAGGTCAAGTGCATGTTTCATTTTTACGACAATACTTATTACGATATATTATACAACAAACAATGGAAGAAAGTATTATAGTATTATACATTTAAATGTACAAAGTAAAATGTACAAAGTAAAATGTACAGAACATACAAATAATTTTACCATAAAAATAATATATAATCCCGTACATTCCAGTGTGTACCGCCAGGTCTACATTATTAATTATTGTACCTACTGTGCATTACATGCATAACAGGTATATTTTCACTCGATAGAACCACATAATGATCAAATCAAAATGCTTTCGAATATTTTGTTTTATTCGTAGGTACACGCGACTTAAGTACGCTGTATGATCGTAAAAATAAACAATTTGTTTTATTATCAGAATTAAGTATTAATCACGCCATTGGGAGGAATGAAACACGGTTTAAAAATAGGTGGGTAGGCACCTACAACATTTTATATTAGAATATAGTTTAATTGAAATAGAAAGTGTACTTTACTACTTTGTACATGAAAATGATGACTGCCGTTGATATTAGTTTTTATAAACATTAAAACATAATATACGCGACGTGTTCATACTACAATATTTTTATATACAGAGTCAATCACAAAGCCTGCTCACCTCTTTTTTCAATAATTTCGTTATCAATAATATGATTTTTGGAATTTTTAAATTATTATTATTAAGTTTTTAATAGTTTTTGAATTTTTACTATGTTTATAATTCAAAGTTACAATGAAACTTCTATAAATAATAACATGGATATAATAGTTTATTTTTATAGTTTTAGTGATATAGTTTTATAGTTTTTGATATTATATTATAACCTAAATTCAGAAAAGCGCCGTCATTAAATAAAGTTTCTAAACACAATGTTTTTTTATACAGTACCTAATTCTTAAAAATTAAATAAAAAGCTTCTAGCAATATTTAAAAAATCAAAGGTATAGTTTATTCACTGTTTATTGTAATTTATTGTAATTTATAGATTTTCGTTCATCCTTGTGTCTCGAGAACGTAAAATTAATTGTCCGTAATATAAAAAAATATAGAAACGAAGTGTATATTTTAATAATAATATTAAAATATTGTGAAGAAAAATAATTGAATTTTTTTCTATTAGAAATATGAATTTATATTTTTGTTGTTCGAATGAATACATTTCTTTCAGCATTACGATTTACGCCTTACGGTATAAAACAATTTTCGCAATAAAAATATTATTATCCACTTGATCGTCGATCCATCTCAATAAGTTTATAAGTACCAGTCAAAATGTCTGCATATAATTAAATTTGATTAAAACAAAATATACCTACGTGTAAAGTGTACACGTGCGACGTGCCAATACGCTATTTGCAGAGAGGGTTGTGAATCCAACAACTCAGAGACAAGTTAAACCTTCGTTCTTTGATCAAACGAAGTAATTTTCAATCCACTTATTTATAGATGCCTCATCGTACAAAGCCATACTACCTACCATAACCACACTGCAGGCACTAAAAATAATATTATTTTTTTTTTTGTACTATTGAGTATTGACATACACTATCGCTGTAGTGATAGTATAGGTGGCGAATCGGTAAATGTCGGTCGTATATTGAATATCTTACATAACTATGCATAATATAGCTTTAGGATTTAGATTTGCATATTATTATATTTAAATTAAAGGCACTATACCTTTATCAAACGAAAAATAATTAGCTTTGAGCCCGCGGGTTCACAATATTACGTCTATGTCGTGTCCATAAGTTGAGCTCAGCTCAACTCTTTTAAATTTTTCGGTAGACCATGATTAGTGATACATTATTCCCACCCCATATTTTTTTTAAATGTATTTGAATATAAAATTATTATTTATTTTTGTCTAATACGTCTAATTTTGTTTAAAACTAAAAGATTTTCTAAATAAAATATAACTAATAATTGATAAGAGAAAAAATGGATAGATGTTCCGAAATTAGACTCAAGACAAAGTAAAAATGTACAAATTCAAATAAACTTTTGAAAATATTGAGGGGGAGAGCCGGTTTGATTTAAAAATAATGTTTGGTAGGAAATGGTCCGTTTATCATTATATTTAATACTGTAGGACATAGGTAGTCCCTACTAGGTACAGTAATGAATATTTAATCTTTATAAAATATGAAAAACTACTATATTATAATTGTTATTTACACAATGTTTTCAGAGTTCTGACAGAAATACATCGAATATCGATGTGTCCAATTTGAAAAGAACATCGTCGTATACGTGTAGTTTATATAGTTCGATACGAAATAATAAATATTACTATACTGTTTTATTATTGAACAAACTATATTGTGTAACACACACATATACGTGCTATGCTAATTAGTATGTAGTCTATGTTGTATGTATTACAATACCGTTATGCATTCCTCCGAGGAGATTCAATTTCAACTTCTTTGACAAAAACACATTACAATATAATATATTACCTATTATACATGTCAACCATTCGCGTCACTTACACATTACACATTTTCATAATTTTAACTAATGTAGAAAATACCATATGTATCAAATTTCCAATCTACAAAGTTGTTATACGAAACCTTTAGAGCTCTTGAATATACGCACTACCTTGAAATTGTATTTTTTTTTTTTAAAACACACACACACTATACACACACACACGTCATTTATAAACTGATATCCTTGCTACATGCCATCCGCGTCATTCAGAATCTAAAACTTTTTTTCGAATATTTGACAGTGAATAATGAAGCAAGCAATTTTAATAAAATGTTACCACAAAAATGTATGTGGTAATTAAAATTCTCCAAAAATGTAATGCACTAGATACAAAATATATACAATGTAGGTACATCGAAATTGTATCCAAATTTAAAAATCTACTGCATACATATTATGAAGATTAAAGTAAATTTTGTTTAAATCCAATACGATAAAATCAACTCAAAAATATTGCCTAGGAAGAATATGACTTAACGATTTCTTGGACCGGCTGGGAAGAACCGGGAGAGTAACGTTTTGGTAAATGTTTGTGTATGCCAAATACTATGGTAGTTTATGAATTAAAAATATTGTACCTTGAAAAAAATTATCTTTTTTTTAACAGAGATAAGTTCATTTTATTTTCGATCTTAACTTTAAACTTATTTAGTTAAATTTTATTTTTTGTTAACTTTTAACTTAACTGAAGGCAATTTAACTGAATTAACTTAACTTGCCGCAGTTAATTATTTTCATTAACTTGCCCACCTTTAGCAAAAAGCATAGGTAATTATTATTTTTTTAGTAAGCATATTGTTAACAAACCTATCTTCACTGAACTATTTTTGGTTATTTTTTATGTAAAAATTCTAAGGGAACTTTGTTTGTACGTTGTTATTACCATCTAGGCTTAAGTCACCGCGCAGTGGCGGTTATTGCGTTTGCATTACACGATCACATATTATATTTTGTTATTATCAATGAATTTAACTTTATTAAAATATTAAAAATTGAAATAAATATAAAAAAAATTGAAAACATGAATTTTTGTTTTAACAAACAATTTTACAGTTTTTCGTGTTGGTGAATAATCAACAGACCAAAAAAGGGATGATATGACACCCTCATCCCCACCACTCACAACAAACCTCTTGTATAATTTATAATTTTTTTTAAGTGACTCATAAAATATCTACGTTTTAATTTTAAACCTAAATAATTGTTCTCATAAGTCATTAATATTCCATTATCAGAACTGGAAATAATTAAAACTGTTGTACAAAGCATATTATCAATGATCTATGTAGTTAAAGATAAATCAAAACGTACAAATTTACATTACACACGAAATATTAATGTATTAATGAAAACTGCAAGTGTTTTATAAATTATAAATGTACTTATGCGAGTATTTAGGTCCACGTTAAATCTGCAAATATACGGTGTTTTGTCTCAATCGATGACTTTTTTTCCTACTTGATATTTTTAAAATACGCTTTGGGTAAACATATTCGTCAAAACGTGTTCGTTTCACAAACACAATTTTAAGGCCGAAGAAAAGCTTAATTCAAATGTTAAATACTGTTGTATACTGCATTATACTAAACAATTATTTCAAATGTTTTACAAACACTGAAGAGTTTACTGACAACGACTGTGTCGTGTACATCCTGTGTAACGAAAACTATACAGTAATGATAGCGGGATTATGGCACCAAAAAGAATTGCTCGAAGTTATATGTTTGTTATGTATATAAGTGTTACTGTGTAATATGAAACGTGTTTCAAAACAGTTAGGCATCATATTATATTATAAATATATAAATATTATACAATTAAACTGTTATAATAAGAAAAACGTATACACACGTATTATATCGTATATTATACTTCCGGTCCGAATAAAAATACGAACGTACACGATAATAATAGGTTGTGAAGAAACTAATAAAATACAGTGTAGTAGGTACGAGTCGAATCGTAGTATGACGTACACATTCAAATATTACACTCACAAGAAAGTTGTATTGACTTTCACTCGTTGTTCATAATAATTTTAAACCGTACAAATCGTAATCGATTTATAAATTAAAAGACATCTGCAGATTAATGGATCTGCGACGTATTACTTTATTGGATATATTATATGTATATATATATTATATTATATTATATTGCGAAGTTTGCCGTTAAATTTATATTTATTTTACTTATAACATATATAGACCTATACGTTCGCCCGTGAGGAGCGCATTTGAGAAAGTGCGATCCGTCCGACGTCGTGTACACATATAATAATAATATAATACTATTATTATAACGTTATTATTATTATTTTACCGAAATCATCAACATCACGACGGGAGTGGTCAAAATTTTCTAAACGAAAAAAAATTTCACCCGTTTCTTGGAAGACGCGCAATACACGTATATACGTCTACTCGGGTGCATAATATAATATAATATTATACTGTCATAATTATTTTTTCGTATACACCACGCGGTAGGCACGGTCTTAAACCGTTGGCCCGTTTAATCGTTATTAATTATTATTATTATTATTATTATTATAGGTTCATCGCGGCTCGCGGCTCACATGTCGCAATATGATGTACCTACGTAATATTATTCACACACTGCAGCAGCAGAAGCAGTCGTTTGATCAACGGAACGCGTGCATACATATTTTACACGTGTTGTATAGGTGCGTGCGTGTGTGTGCTGGGAAACGTGTCTTGTTCAATTTCTGAAAGACGAAAATCCAGATAAAAAAAAATAATAAAATGAAAAAACACGAACCCGGTCCGTCCCACCAAAGCTCGCTAAAAAATTCCCATCATACTCGTATTTCTTCCGTTAGCTGCTGCAGTTGCTGCGTATATAGTGTTTGCGCGCTCATTCGCAGGCTGCAGACACACACGCGCGCACATTCCTTTGGATTATACCGCAAAAAGCTCAGATGAATTTTGCATGATATATATATATATAATGTCCACCCGACTCCGACCCCCCAACCGCATAGGACCGACGCAGCAACG
The DNA here is from genome assembly GCF_019925205.1 of Metopolophium dirhodum. Taxonomy (NCBI): domain Eukaryota; kingdom Metazoa; phylum Arthropoda; class Insecta; order Hemiptera; family Aphididae; genus Metopolophium; species Metopolophium dirhodum. The sequence goes on along the minus strand of NC_083566.1, from coordinate 463,185 downwards.
GCCGCGACCGGCATACGAAAACTCGATTTATTTATAATTTACGCGCCGGAGCTACTTTTTTTTTTCTCGCCCTCTCTCGCCCGTCTTTTAACGAGGTCATCACTTTTTGACCGCAATATACCTAACGCGTGCCTGTTGTGTACTCTGTGGCGGCCATACACCTGTGTATTATACCTGCCTATCTATATTATATATACTATGATATTATATGTATTGTATACGTGGTTTGTTTGTGTTTGAGCACGCGCGCGCGTGTGTGTGTTACAAATAATATTGGTATTTCGGATAAGGTTGGTGAAAAGGATGTAGTGATATGTAAGTATAAAACGTAAATTAGGGGACCCTTATTATTTGTTTTGTATACATTTTAGATTCTGAGCAGCAAAAATTAAACAAGAATTGTTATATTATATTGCAATGTTGTGTGAACATGAAACAAGAAACTGGCTGCAATGTTTAAATATTAATATGCTATAACAACAATTTCAATATTCAATATTAAGGGAGGTCTCTGGTAGACCATATTGAATATAATTTGTATTTTAAGGTGTCATTATTGTAAAAAATACACAAAACTTTTCAAAACAATCGGAAAAACAAAAAAAAAAATTCAGAAAAATTGGAATTCTCAACATTAGTTTTTGACAAAATTAATTTAGTTTTCTTGTTGAGTTTAAAAAATTAAGGTGATTTCTGGGTCACTGTAACGGATGTGTTAAATTTGAATTCAATGATATAATATCATTGCATACGAAAAATGATTCTATGAACAGACTGTCTGTCAGCCTATAATTAGCTACTGAGTATATTTTATGATATTATTGCTATTAAAGTAATTTATTTTACTATTATTTATTACTTATTAATGATACGGTAGCCAATAGATTTAATTATTTTTTTTCGAAAACTTTGAATCTAAAGATGTGATTGTTTGTTTAAGGTATAATAATAAATATTCAAAAATTTCAAGTAGGTACCCATGAAAAATATTTTTGAATTACATCCAAATTACTAAAATTGTTATTCTTCGTTTAAATATCTAATTATCATTTTTTTATAGTAATAAGTAATATTATCTTTTATATGAATATTTTTATATAATATTTAGGGGTATCAATAGTATGAAAAAATGCTATGAAAATTATTTTTTGTATTTCCAATAATATGGTTTATGCGGTTTTAGAGTAAAAACACCTATTATATTATCAATATTGCAGAAGAGAAGTTAATCTGTGCCTATTTAAAAGTTTATTTTTAATATCTTAATTACAAAATTCAATAATTCAAATTCAAAAAGTAAAATATTTCAAGTTTTAGAACTAAATATTGGACATTGAAAATAAAATATCGGAAATCAATTCATATAGGTACAAGCCTATACAAAAACTTATTCTCTTCAGTTTGTATAATATGTATGTTTATAATATTACTATGTCACTCAGTAGTCAGTAAGTTATATTATTGGAAATACGTAATAACATTTCAGAGTTTCTCTAAAATTCACATTTGAAATTAATGTGCTGCGTTATTGACATTTACATGCACATCATAAATAAATTATAAAATATTCTCAGAAATAGAGGTGGATAAACCGTCTCTATAAATAATAGTTTTAAATGATTTATCATTGAAATCAAATATTTAACATGATATCCATTATACAGTGAACTATATAATTTCAATGATGTCATGATGACCATCATTTATACTCAGGACCGGATTGGCCCGGAAAATTACCGAGTAAAACTCGGTGGGCCGTGACAATTTTGGGCTGTTCAAGTCAGGAGGGGCCGCGCTGACTGAAAATATGTTAAGAGTGAAAAGTTTAAGAAATGGAGACTATAAAATAAAAAAACTATGCACGGAATAAGAACGTACCCAAGGGCCGCCAGTTTGTAAGTGTGCTGGTAAAGTACGGAAGACTCAATGGGCTGAATTTGTCCAATATGGCCCTAGTCATACTCGAAACCTATACTATACACAGCCAGTAGCAAAACTAGAGCTAAAATTATGGGTGGTGGGGCTGTAGCCCCCACCGGATATTACATGAAAAGTAACCTGTGGGGGCGTTGCCCCGACACCCCCCATAAAAATCCACTTAAAAATATTTTAAAAAAACAAATATTTACTAATTATTTACTCGAGTTTCATTTTTCACAATACTAATATACTGTCTGTACATTATAATTCAGTTTCAGTGAATATACTGTAAAATTATGTATAATGATCGTACCTATGTACCGACATAAATCGTTTCCTTCAAAACAAATACTGCCTACAGGCATACGGCTAAAATTATATTTAGTATTAATACTATTTATCATATTTATCATGGGCGATATATGCTATAAATAATTATAAATTTAAAAAAAAAAAATTAGAACTACAGTTGAATTTTAAAAGGTTTATTAATTTTTTAGGAAACAATTGATGAATTATTTATTTTTGAGGGCTAAGCCCCTTACCCCCCACTTCTAGTAGCGCTGATATACACAGCATTACTGCAGAACGACTTTCCCAGTTATTTTTTTACTTTATATTGGTTAAAAAAATTTTTAATCATGAAGTTTACTATTACTTTTTACTTATATACCAACGTTACTTTTACTTTTACCGAAATTTTGCACATCAAATGAAAATGAAAATATGGAAAGTTTAGAACTCATTAATTTAGATCGTGGGCATTAAGACGCAGTGAAGTCGGGACTGTTATTTTAGTTTTGATAGCCAGTTTAAAAAAATCCAACTTAAGTTATGATTAGAATATGATTTCTTTTTAATATTCATTAGTCATTATACATATTATTATGTATTATACTGGAGAGTGCGCCGTCGCGTTTATAGATCTATGTATATTGTATACAATATAAATATATAATTTGATTAATTTTTAACCGTCCCAAGTAAGTTAAAATCGATCTATCGATCAATATCATAACATAATATTTAACATTATAATATAGACTTTGCTTAAAACCGAGGATTACCCGAACGCGCCGGCTCGTGATGGTGGGCAAAGGGAAGTAATAGGCACAGTACACAGAAATATAATAATATACAGTATGATTCTTTTAACGGTCTACAATAATAATTATTGCAAGAAATATTAATAGTGTTTTAATTAAAAGGATTAATGTGGCAATAAAGTGTAACCACGTGTTTTTATTAATAAGTAGGTATTCCGTTTTATATTATATAATGTGTGATCAAAAATTATTTTTGAAATTATACGGAACGTTTGCTGTTGAAAATATTCACCCTATGTATAATATTGTTTATTATATTATTTTGTATAATAATGTATACGTGCAGCATTACAATACTGCGGGACGCAAATCCTTAGCTGCCTGACGACATCACGGGCTTCGGCTGCTCGTCGTGTCTAATCCCACTTCGAGTTTCCCCAAGTAAATTTCTGTACACTGAGCCGCGTATTTGCAGTCGTACACAATACTAAATGTATACCTCGCAATATATATTATAGGACGAGACGGAACGCACGTCGTCGACTTTTTCCGCTATAATAATCAGCTAGAAAACTTTGGCGGGCACACATAATCGTCCATGTACAATGCATTATTATTATATCATAGATAAAATATACACAAACTTATTAAACGCAGTCTGCAGTGACAGTATTATAAAATATCATATCATTTACGTTTAATATCAAATATTATAGACTTAAAAGTATTATCCGTATATAAATATTTATTTATTTGGACGGAAAAGATGCCCATTAAAAATTAAATATGGATAGTATAAGATGATGGTCGGATGGTACTATAGGTCTATACTAATTATTACACACTTATTAAATAAGCAATACAAATAGGATGTAAATTAACATCAAATTGATTAAACTAATTACAATATAAATAAATACAAACTACAAGTACATTTAATCATGCAGGGCTCTAGGTTATTTCTTACATACTATTTTAATTAAACTATTGAAATATACACTAAACATATCAACAGTTGTACATGAAAATAAAACAATATGAAATATATTAACTAATTCCGTACCTCAATTTATAGGAGAATTTCGACCATAATAAAATTGGTAGACTAGAATGGTACATAAAAAGTATTTATTTGTCTAATACTACAATAAGGAACCAGAAAGGTTAAGCTTGAAAGTAATTCTGGATTTTAAACTTGTTCATTAAATAGTTTTAAAAATAAAACAAAGATCTGACCTTTTTCCTTCGTATCTCCGACGATGCTATACGTTTAAAATAAATAATAGAGTCTGGTAAGTCCTGTAAGGTTGACATTGAATGTCGCTGCAGTTAAGGGACAAAATTCTTAAAAAACGATTTTGTATCGATGTTATACTATTTAATATCATTACGGTTTTATTAGGTCCTTCTTATTTATTTTGGGTTTCTATATGTATACGAAATATTTCAAGTACAGCTTATTATAATGTTAATTACTGTTTGTGGGATGCCTCCCCATGTTGCTGCTGCATCTAAGTATCCAAGTATCCAAGTATCTAACTCATAGGACAGTGAATGAGTGAAATTAACGAAATCGTTTTTAAAAACACAGTGCGTTTAGTTTCATGAGTGAGTAATGACAGTGTTTCCATAATATACCTAAAATATTAATTGTTCTTTTTTTTTCATATATAAAAAATGTACAACGAAAGTATACTGTAAAAATGTTTCAAGACGAATATGATTGCATATCAGAAATTATATAATACAAAAAGATTCTTTTGCTGAACACATTACTGTACATATAGAGGAGGGGCATAGACGAATAAATATATCTAAAGTGCACAGATCCTTAATATAAAAATATAGGACAAATTTTGAAATCAAATTTCAGCATACCTATGTCCTCACTGTAAACATTTTGGGTAACTACCTAGTAACTGTGCTGTGATAGTTATATTAAATTTCTGAAATTCCCACTTTTTCTCGGGAGCTATAGTATATGTTTATCTTGTGCTTGTATTCAACACAGGGAGATAATCTGCCCCCAAACGACACCACTCTATGATTCATAAATAAACTATTTATCAAACATTTTTAACACAAATTTAACAAATATACCATGTAAAAACAATAAATAAAGATATATAACATTTGAGGCGTGTAGTTTAAAAATCAGCTATAACCAGTATTTAATTTTTCAAGAACAACAAAAAATAAAATAAAGTTAGGATTTTATAATAAATATGAAATAATATTATATAGCTTTGGAGTGTATAATAATTGTTATTTTCTGTGGTATATGTATACACATAGTGTACCTACACACTGTGTTTGAATATTTACTTTAAAAAATATTATTACAAGATTTATATAGATTTATCAATTTATGGTTTTGATACAGGTAGCTAGTTTTGTAGCTTATTTCGTCATATGGCTACTATTGAAGTCAACATTGTCTTGGTTTTTTTTTTAAACATAGATAGTTGGTTTTGAAATCGACAGTCATATAGGTTGTTTTACAATAAACATCGAAACATTTAGGTAATAAAAACAAAACATTAATTCGATGTTACACCTTGGACAATATTAAAGAGCTCTTTACGCTAGCGTAAATTATTATCAATAACTATTTACAGTGAAAAAGTGGAACTTAATAAAATGTAAGCACACCGTTTCATTTCTCTCTCTGACCCACGCAATATTAGCAAATTTACGTTTAGCAGAACCAACCCAGCATTGTTGATAAAAACTTAAGCTTGAATTCACCTATTATCAAACTTTAAGTTAAGATCTTACTATAACCTATGTTAGTACGTAGGATATTTTACGATATCTTAATTTTTATGCAATTTATAAGCATTTTTAAACGGTAATAATATTTACACGCGCATTATTATTTAGATAATAATTAGAATAAGTATCATTAAATATCCATCCTAGCGACACAGGTAATTTTTTAACTTATAGTTTGATAATAGGTGTATTGTTCACTCTAACACAAAAAGTAACAACCAAATAATAATAGGCTTGGTACTGTTGAACGTAAATTTGGTATGTTTCGCGTAGGTCAGAGAAAGACAACAAAATATAGTGCACTGACATCCTCTTATTTCTTAACGTTGTTTTAAAAAAACTATGGTTAAGTTAAAATGTTAAATATTACCAAAAGTTCTAGTTGTATTGTATGCCCATAAATTCCAAATGTTTAGAGTTTTCATAACAGTTATTTAGTAGGGCAATTTGAAAAAAAAATTATAAAAGATGTTATGAAAAATTGGTGACCGTAAAATTTGTTTGCCTATTTGCTCTATCCATAAGAATATTTACAGGACAATTAAACATTATTTAGAGCATTTTAGCTGTTTTGTTATTGTTACACAGGACACAGGAAACTTAGATAAAATAAAGGACGTCTGCTGAGCCTTCATAATATAACATTAAATATTTCTGAAACTTTCCAAAAACTTTCAACTTCCTAGTGAGTAGGGACTCATGATTAGTTTAATAGTTTAACGTATTTCAATTAAACTTTATTCATAAATATAAAATAATACATCATGAATAATTTCCCGATTTCTTTATTGCGGACATGCACTTTTATTATATTAAAAATATAATATGATCGTATAGCTTATAAATAATATAGTTATGCTGAAAATAGAAATAAATATTCAAACAGTTTTAGATTCTGAGTAGAGCAATGAATGTATCGAGTGTTGACTTCACAGTGTGGTTTATTTTGTGTATCTGCGTACACGATAAATAGTAGAAAATGCTTTGCATTGATTTTCAACTTTGTGGGTGGTTTCTTGTAGCAAATTTGACCTAGTCCGTACTTTTAAGAGGTTAAAATTAAAATTAAACGAAAAAATCGGGATGCATGTCTACCTACGCAAATACGCAATACAAGTTTTTGAGAAAATCTATTTTTTTTATTAAGTTTAACGGAAAAATTAATAATTATAACAAATGTCAGCCAATTTAAGAGACTTATTTCTAATAAAAAAATAATAAATAGTAGATATACATGAAATATAATTTATTTATTAATTATTTTGTAATTAAAAATGTTAAATTTTTTTTTTTTATATCAAAGATCTGATAATTTAATACATGTTTGATTTCCCATAATAATAAAAAAAAGTTTACCGGAAAGTCATTTTAATTTTTAATGAGCGTTTGAAGTTAACATTTTTATGACATTGGATATTCATGCATAAAATAATTATTTCAATTCAAACGATTTTCTGATTTTGTAGTAATTCAAAAACGAATAACGCAGTAGATATGCTTGATATTTTCACCAAATATTTCTAATAGCATTTTTTATAAATGGTATAATTTTCGAAATATGTTGACCATTTAAAATCTATTAATAGAAATTTGACATTTGATATTTTTGTTTTTTTTCCATTAGGTATTATTGATTAAAAAAATATTTTTTGATAAAAAATGTGAAATTTAATACAAAGTTAAAATAATCCTAGGCTGACTAATACATAAAATAGGTATACTTTGTAATATTGGCTAACGGGTTGACTCCACTCAAAATCGTTTGCTATATTATTGAATTCATATAAACTAATCCATTAAAATTATCCACTTGACACCTACTGTACATCAGAAAGGTACTCACTTGCCCATATTTTTTTTCTTTTAGACGCACCTAATATATAATGTAACATAGTTCTTATTAAATCTATACCATATAATATATCTGTTCATATTTCTATACTCTGGCATATATTTCTTATCATATCGTTATTCATAAGAATAATCATGAACATATTATTAATGTCTAATTAAATTCAATTTGACTGATTTCTCATCAACAAAATGCACACACGTATTAAATTTAAACCTAATTAAAACTACAATTTACGTCAACACATAATATATTAGCTATTATAATAAATTTAATAAATATTAAAAAATGACAATGTAATTAAATTCTATTGAACCTGAAACCGGTAAAATGTTTATAAAAACAATAAGTGTTCACTGTTTATGAATCATATTTAATCAGTTTTCAAAATTTGAAAACTAGTGGAATGAATAATTAAATTCTACGAATTCAGTTTAACAAAAAAAACTTTACGAGTTGAAAATCTGTCAATTTCATTACCTATTACCGCAGTATTAATCAATATTATAACTAAATTAAAACAACAGCTATACACCAAATTAATTTTAAAATATGTATGGTCTATTTTTATAATTGGCTAATAACTTTTTTTTTTTTTAATTGATCTTGAGCTCGGCAGCTGTGCCATTAGCTATTTTTAGTTTTTTACTGTAGGTTATTAAGTCGGTAGGGGAGGAACACGTGTGTGTTTTGTTTAGCGGAATTTTTGATTGGGCACCCGCAGGTATCTGCCATGCCCGGGTGGAGGATGGCGACACTTGTTCTCCGGACACCATGACTTGTCCGAAGAAAAATGCCGCCCATGGCCGAGGAATCGAACACGGGTCGACTGCGTCGCAGCCGACGCCTTAGTCGGCTCGGCCACTCCGTCCCCCTGGCTAATATCTATTGTATTCTATAATATGTAATTTCAAAAAAATTCAAATACTTCACGTGATGACATGACGTCAGATACTTTACTAAATCCTATTTATATTTATGTCATGATGTTAATCGTTTTTTGTATTCATGTTCACTCATCATCTTTCTCACTGGGCGTATTTATTTACTCAAACGTGAAAGTGATTTTTCAAGGAAAACAAGAAGTCTCATATTATAGTCACATTATTTAATTTCTCTGTCTCGTTTATATTAATATGTAAGATATAGGACGTATGACGCTAATCCGGCTATGTGCTATATGTGCAAAACGGTACATGGCAAGGGTATTATGATGTATAGTTTAAGTGTATACCGACAAAGGTTTTTAGATTCTCGTTAAGGCGACGGTATTTCTATGAGTAGTAACTTACTAACTACTAACATATTATACATTATACAGAGTTTACCCGTGCCCGCTATGATGCGAATACAATATTGGGGTCGCAATACCATTTTTTTTATTTACGATTGAAAACAAAATATAACAATAAACTATTTATTGAAGTTTCGTGTCAAATGTATAACTTCTAGGACTAAATTCACAATTTTCACTAATAACAGTATATGTTATCAAAAATTGAATATATATTTTTCATTATCTTTTGTGTACATTGTTTGCTTTTTACTGTTTGCAAGTGGACAGGTGGTTCTGCTTTCTAATCAACTTATGCATGTTAATATTATATCTTATCATTATAATATTATATAATTAAATAATAATTAACAATCGCAATCGAAGGAACAAGAAGAACAAAATATTTCAATTATAATAAATTCTCCGGATCGTGAAACATCTTTGATGACTTGATGTGATATTACTTTAGTGAATTGCTATAACGTTGTTATGGTATTATATAATATATAGTATAAAGTATTATAAATTATGATCAGATAATGGGATATTTTTTATGACTTATAAATAATTAATACTAACTCAAACGCAAGTAAATAATTGGAATATAATATATAATATTATACCGGTGTTAATATTAATTGTAATTTACGTAGGTTACTGTTCATAAGTGATAAAAAAAAAGTTATTATATTATTTGTCTAAAAAAAAATGCTTTTTCATTAATTTTATATCATTACGTGACTTGGAAAATTGTTCTTTATTAATTTTATACGATGACACACTGCACGAGCGTCTACATGTTTGTATTGATGCGCCGCCGTCCCATCCGAACTACAAACGGTGAAAAAGGAGAAAACATAATATAAAATAAATCCTGAGGCCTATAACAGCGTTAAACACATAAAACATTATTTTTTTATTTTATAGAAATACGATCGATTTATTTCTTGGTGTTAACTGGCTTGCGTAATCGGATACTTGTATCTGCACAAACGTCAACAAAATATAATATATATACATAATATTATTTAATATTCATTATTCTTTAATAATTATTGTCTTGTCAATATCAATACAACAATGCCGCCTGTACAGAGCATTGACGTAGGTACAATGGCCGCACAACAACACAAAAATAACTAAGTATGAAAAATCATACTTAAATAAATTCTAATGACGATAGCTGCCGCAGTATTCGGCGAGTTTAAAACCGAGTCTGGTGGGTGTCATCGAGCGAAGAAAACACCAACCTATAATATCCGTCCGACTCCAACGATATTATTAATTATTATTATTGTACAGTAAAGTTGTCAGTATGGGCGTCGTGCACTGAAACTCTTCGGCAGACCGATCCTCGTCTACCGTGTTTTGTTTATTTTTTGTTGTTGTCTAAGTCTAAACAATACGTACAATGCTAAGGAAAACCCGACTGGTGTGCGGGTGCTCCACAACCCAGTCGGCGGTGGTTATGAGGGAGTGGAGCTCCCCTGCGGTAACTAAAATAAACAAGATTCAGTCACGTTTGAATAAATTCCAATTTTATTGTGATACCTACTATATTATTAATTTTTTTTTTTATATATTGAATTTACAACAATATTTGTTTTGTTTTTGTCCATTGATATTTTTGATATACCTACTACGTAGAATATTAACTGTATATAGTGAATCTATAATATAAAAAAATATACTAATTATTTTATATTTTGTAAAAAAATGTCCTAAAGTCGATATTATGGTAAATAAACTTGAAAACTTAATATGTATTATTTATTAATAAAACCTGCAAAAAAATTTAAATTAAACGTTTATTGTTTAGATCCAAAATCTTTTGATTGTATCTTTTGATTTTAAGTATTTATACTGAATATTTTTTTTAAATAAATGGCTTCTCTTAAATAAAAAAAGACATGTTAGGGATGGACTGTTCAAAATAAAGCTTTTTATAGAAAACCAACTACACTCGTCAACCCAACACGGCTTTTAAAATTTTAAATTCATTACATGTCAATCCAAAAATATGCAAGCTGGACAATTTTTTTTTTTAAATATATAAATCATTTTAATATTTTTTTTTAAGTTCTTTGTTCATTATTTTATCTTCATATAGTATATTTTATTGTGACTTGTTGAGTGCTTTGTTTATTATTATTCGTTATTTAAAATGGTTACCTATGACTTATGACTGAATTATTTTTACTGCAATAATAAAGGTAAACATAAGGTACATTTTTCCTTATTGTTACTTTATAAAATACTACCTGTTACTTATATCATTATTATTATATAATTGGATGAAACTTCTTAATTTTGAAAAATGTGATGAAACAATATATTATATTATATTATACCATGCGGGTTATAAATTAAAATTGGATGTACCATTCTGGAAATTAAATTGTCGGCATTACAGTTCTCGTGCAAATTATCTATATTATATAGTGTACATTATATGCCGATGTCTATTGGTGCACTTAGAATTTTTTTTTCAAAATTGTATGTCTTGTTCAATGTTTCAACGTTATTCATTATATAATTTCCTTTAAGAAGCTTATATATTATTTTCCTTTCTATAAATCCTAACTTTTAAATTTGATAGACAACAACTGACATTTTATCGGTGGTATATTAATTATTAAGAAGGTTGGAAGTGGTGATCTTCTGTCTTTGTCTAAAACACGTGAAACCTAGGAATTTAGAAGTGTTTTCATTCTAATAAACCGATTGATCTATAGACTATATAGAAGCGATAATAATTCAAAAAACAGATTTTAAGTTGTTGTCAAGCCTACTTGAGATCAACTATCCCAGATTTTAGATTCTGAGAGGAGCGATGAATGTATTGATTTTACAATGATGTGTGTTTTATTTTTTGTGTCTGTGTACACGAATACTCGATAAATAGTCGAAATAATGCTTCAATTTTGAACTTCAGTATCTTGTTTGATGGAAAGTGAATCTAGTTGGTGTATTGGGGACGTCAAAATATCATATTCACAGTAGTTTTCAAAAGCACCGGGAAAAACAAAAAAATAATTAAGGAAAAACGGTAATTTACAATAAACGATTTTTGTTTTTTTTGGTGTATATCTAAAACAAATGACCGTAGACATATGAAATTTTCACTGAATGTTTATATTTGCATTTTCTTATACACCATAAGCTTTTCAAAATATTTTGACTTGTTTTGAGCTGTTTATGGATAAAGTCAGAAAATCACCGCATCCAACCCCCTTAAAAACAAATTAATTGTTTGACCGAACCAAATCCGCCCACGCCTATGCCCTATGGTAGATTATATTGAATGCATTTTTGTCGCTCAATGCAATATGTATTAAATTTAATGTAAGTAATATGGGAAATTCAATTCATAAATGGAACTGTGATAAAATCAAAAATGTTACATCTCTGAACTGCTGGAGCGTGTCTGGACATTGATTTGTGAAAGTAGTATTGTTATTTTATTATAATATTGTATTCAAAACATAATAAATAATAAGTATCATATTATATTGTTTCGAGTTTAACCGTTTACATATAGTAAACACTAAACGTAGTATTTAATATATTATATATGTATTATAGGTAAGTAGGTGCTGCGCAGGTTTAGCATTAAAACAATAATATATAAGCAAATCCCCGGGGAATTACCACTATTATGTATAGTATTTATCAATTGTACCACGTCATTCAATCGATCACTGCAGTAATGGATGTGCTGCTACATTTAAATTCTACGATAAATCATTGTATAGGTACGATGGAAAACAATTCCGAGCGGAAGCTGAGAATTAATCAATATAGGTAATATTTCTAAGGATATTTTGTCATACCTATTTATTTTACACTGCAATTTTTTTTCCTTAGTAATATTGATTGATATAAATTTTGCAAAATACATTTTATTATATGGCATAAATTAAATACTTCGTAATTATTAAACATAAAATTATTAGTTATAATTGACTTACAAGTTACAAGTGAGAGTATAGAACAGTGTGTATATTGTTACACACTGTTGTTTAATTTATCTAAATATTCTGCAAATTCATTTGTGTATATTATGTATATACTATAAAATAGTAAATAATAATGTACTTCATAATGGTGATAAGTTTCAAGTTTTGACAAATAATGTTTTTGAATTACGGCAAAAAAAATAAAGTATAGGTAGTATAGTATTTTTTTTTTTTTTTTTTTTTTTTAATTATAATAGCTTTTAGTATGAAACTATAATAGCTCGACAATTATTAAGTAAAACAAATAATAGCTATGACAACAATATAGTAAGACAATATAAGATAATTAAAAGGAAAGAAGTAACAAATTAAAAAAACTAATTAAATAATAATGTGTGTAGATACCACCTTAAATTACAAAGCCAGCTTCCAATAAAAAATGTATTATTTTTTTTATAGCTGTTTCGCATTGGGTGTTGAGTATAGAAGGGAGAGTGGGAGGAATGTTTAAAAACGTAATATAATTAATCAAGGATGTACGCTTGGAATACAATGACGGACAGTCAAATAGTAGATGAGAGATGTCACAGATACTTTCGGTTATGTGTAGTGTACAGAGGGGAGAGTCATTTAGGCCAAGTTTGTATGCATGATCTGGAAGAAGTGAGTGGCCCACGCGAAGTCGGTTAAAACGAACAATAATAGACCTAGGTAGGTCTAAGTTGTAGAACCAAGTTTTTTTTTTAATGATACTGGGGACAATTGATTTATACCTATAGGCAAAGCGAGCAGGCAAGTTAGGTAGTATAGTATATATTATATTATAATCTTATAGCTATCGAAATTTAAAAATGTATAGTTAGCAAATTTTCGTAAATTTGATGAGTTTGTAAAACTTAGAACTTCAAAAGCTTATGTAAAAAATCGTTCCTATAAATTTTCAATATTTTTTAAATAATCAATAGAAGAACAAATTTTTATTTGAAAATTCAAATGCCTATAAATATTTATTTATTGGAAATTTGGATAAAGCTTAAAAACTGTCTAAATATTTTGAACATTTCATTATGCATACAGCAGGGGATCCACTTAAGTGCTTACACGACTACACTCCTTATTACTAAAAGTTTTAAATTTTTAAAAATATTTTTATTACATAATTTGATATCATTTTAAATGAACATTTCTGATAAAAATTATATTTTTTATCGTTACCATTTTTAAGATTTTACTATTTTGAATGACACAATACATTTTTTATTTCATATTCTTAGCAGAATATTTTGAACTACAATGATCAAATGTCGAAAAGTAGTTTGTTACTTGTTATATAGTTATAAGCGTTTAAAGTTTAGATAAGTGGAGTAGAGTCCTACACACCATAAAAATATTTCCTAACTATGGTAAAAATATTTTTAGGAAAATAATATATGACTGTCAAAATATTTTAAAAAGGTGCCTAAATAATTAGGAAATATTTTAGTTATATTCTTTGGCCAAGAAGTTCATATTTTTGATAATATTTTATAAAAAACTTTTACAAAACATTTAAAAAAAATTATTTTACGGAAACTTTATAAAAATGTTAAGTCAACATTTTTATGCAATCATAATGTACAATCTTTCGTTATTATGAGAAGAAAATATTTATACAATATTATTAGTCAAATATTCATTATTCAAGCACTTTAAAATATTCACAAAATATTACCAAATGCTGTATGGGGCGGGGTACAGCGATACACCGCAAAATGTCCACTACTCCGCTATTCTAAACTTAATAAAGTTATATGTAACTACTAATGAACTACTTCTCCGAAATTTAATTTTTATACATTAAAATAGATACTTACTCTGAATAATATTCTGCTTCGGAATATTAAATAAAAAATGTATGTAAAATAAATAAAGAAACTTAAAAAAGTAATAACCATAAAAATTAGTAAAAATATTATTTTATTCGGAGATATTGTTTTGAAATGGCATCAAATTATATAACATAAAAGAATATTTAAAAAAAAAGACTTCGAAATATTGAGTGTCAGACACATGAATGGATCCTGGTAGAAATGATGGTTTAAGTATATAAACTTCTATCGCTCGTAAAAATTGTCGCTTCAATCTAAAATTTTTTTTTAAGTTAAGTAAAAAAAGGTGGGAAAGTGGATGTCGCTCTGCTGTACAGTAGGTGACAAGTGGCTGTAATGGATGGTGTTAAATTTGAATTCAATGATATCATATCATTGTATAAGAAAAACTATTCTGAGCGAAAACGGTCAGTCAGCCTATGATATTACCAAGTATATTTGATGATATTATTGTGAATAAAGTAATTTATATATAACCTATTTACGTGGAATCTTGTTTTAAATTTTCAATCCTTTTCAAAAATAAAAATAAAAATAGTATAACTTTTAAGATATTTATAAATACCACAAAATGATCCAAATACTGAAAGTTATAACATGTCTAGTAAATGCTCATATGAATATTTTATAAGCATAGTTTCAAGTCTTTATACAGTTATTCAGTTTTGAACTGTAACAATAGTCAAAATCTGATTTAATGACAAAATTCCAGTTAATACTTAATTAATTTAAAAGTACACGACATTTTGGTAACCAAAAGTATCAACTAGACTAGATTTTCTACCAGAAACCACTCTCGAAGTTGTGTATTGAAACTTTTTACTATTCCAACTGATATAGTGAAAAAAAACACATATCATTGATTGTAAAATCAATAAGTACATTCACATCGCTCCTCTCAGAATCTAAAAAAAATACGGCAGTGGCTGTATTCTGTGTATGCCGCTTTTATTGTTTAAGAATAAAAAAAATTTAAAACTTTTAAAACACAAATCTCGGCCAACGGAATTCTCACGAAGTCTTTGCGGACGACCGGAGCGCTCCATCGGCGGCGACTACGAATATGCTATACCCGCGACGGACGAGAAATAGTGGTCGGTCGCCGCCGCCGCCGCCGCATGCGAGTGTACACAACGATGATATGGTGGGGTGAAGTGTGGAGGAGGATCGTGTCGGAGCGGGTGGAGGAAGATCGCGGCGGCCGGCGACCGAACGGCCACGGCGGCGTTCAACAGTCGTCAGCCCGTCAGTCGTCAAACAGTCGGCCGCTCGTCATCGTCACTGTTCATTGCACTCGACCACGGTCTGCCACGTTTTCACTAACGGAACGGCTTTTTTTCCGAATTTTTTTTACTTCTTCTCAACCGACCATCGCGTGCATATTATAATCCACACGGATCCCCGACGATGAGGAGCACCTGGTTACGCGCGTTGGCCGCGGTGTGCGCCGCCGTGGCGCTGGCCCAGGCCGCCGAACCGCAGCAGCAACAAGGCCAGTCCGAGACGCTGGCCAACGGTCTGAAGATCGAGTACGTGTACACGTTGGACGGATGCGAGCCCAAGTCCAAGATCAACGACATGCTCACCATGCACTACACCGGCAAGCTGGTGGACGGCACCAAGTTCGATTCGAGGTAAGCGGATGCTGCAGAGTATTTCCCTATACTCATTACTCATATAGGTCCCCACTCGTTTGACGAGCACTGCACATTTAATAAAATATGGGAAAAGGAACACCACACATCACATTGACGGACAGTGATAGTTATTGAAATTATTTCAAACTATAAAAATCACGCCTAAATAGTAATTTAATCGATGTCCTAGAAGTGACAAATGAAATGTCCACTCATAACTGTTATACGTAAATGTTTACCTCTTTATTTTGTCGGTGCACAGTATGACTTGGTCATCAAACCATTGAAACTACTATTTTCATAGCTGTAATGCTTGTTTCCGGTCGGTATTTCGATTACCTCTACTGTAGCTATAATTATGTAAATATTATCGAAAAGAGTCATCTGTTGCATTAATCAAAGCTACTGTTCAATAAAAGTACTCGTTAATATGACCGTCCGTCAATGTGTTGTAAAGTAAAAGCGCGCGATGTGTAAAAAAAAATTTAAAAAACTCGAAGTCGCACTTGAGAGATTTTTCATGGTCCGAGACTAGGAACCAGCTATAACGTGTCACTGCACTTACACGTCATAATAATATCAGTATCCACATAATATTATTATAATTTTATATCCACCGCCGTTTCCGCTCAATCGGATGCTAGCGCGTTACGACGTGCACCTACAACTAAACAACAAGTGGCGTTTATATATCACAGCTGTTACGAAAATCTCGGGAATATCGATATTAACGGTTGCATATTATAACAATGTACCTATAATAGTAAATTATTATTATATACCGTATATTATTATAATGCAAACATAGGAAATATCGTATTATTATTATTATTGTGCGCACGTTTTTATTGCACCGATCTATTATAGTCGACTGCTGCTAATAATTTATCTTAACTGTTTACACTTTGCGACAAACACGCACATGCCGTTATGTGTACGCTCGTTACGGTTAATAATAATAACGTCATCATCATCGTGTCGTCGCGGTAATGACGTTTTATGTACGAAAACGCCTCGACGGCTCCAAGTCCACGTCCCGATATGAGCGTCCTTACCGCGTGGTTGATGATGGGCGTGACATTTGAATTCCACGGCGTCGCTATCGGACGTGTTAACGTTTTGATATTTAATATTACATTATCGTGTATAACCTATAATAAAATTGTGTATAATATTATATTACCTACGGATTTTTTTGGCCATCGGTCCGATACGACGCGAACGTTTAAAATATAAAAACAATATCACGCCAATCCAATCCTACTTATTTCGCCGAACACTGGTTTTTTTCTTCAGATTTTTAAATCGTAAATCCATAATACAGTTAAACATAATAATTGTATTTAAGTCCACACGTCAAATTAATAGAATTTTCGAAATGTACGATATTATCATCGCTCGGTAGATACAATTGCGCCCGAGCTTTCACCCTACGTTAAAACACTATAATTTCAAAGATAAAATTATACTATCTTTCTCGAATTTTAGGCGATTTATAAAAACGCGTAATACTTGTATGTTTATTAGTGCAAGCCGTAATAGTATGTTATAATAACCACACAAGGGCTAAAATATTGTATTTTATAGGTGCCTGCTTATCACATTTCGTATACTACCCATGAGTATTTAATTTATACCCATCCATCAAACCGTTAGAGATCCGTATATATTTTTGTGCCAAGCCGCCCTCCCCTTTTTTTCCCTATAGATCATGGCTATGATGGTCCTATAGTCAGGTACCACAGCCGCATTGATCAGAATATTCGTGGACTACACGATAAGCCACATGACATGTTAATGTGTTTTATACGCATTTGGCGGCGGATACAAATCGCTGGTCGTTAGACAATCATAATTATATGTATTAATAACACGTAAACCGTGTATTATATAAATGAAAAATCATAACATTAATATTGTGTGCGTATCATAGAAGACGCGTTTACAGATTAATAACATTATCACCGCGTGCTCTGTTCTAATTAATTAAAAACGGACTGATAAAATATACAATGCTTAACGATGTTGATGTGTGTAACTCAGTAACACTGTAACAAATACTTACAATATTAGTAGGTGGTGATGTGGTAAATAAGTGTATAACACGTATATTGTACGCATTTATAACACCAGCTATACATGCATTATCGTTTTGAATGGTTATCTAACTGTTTAAAAACCGGTTTCGTCGGAGAACGTATAATATCATTTTCTAAACTCGAAATACTTGAAAAACGTCTAGAATATAATGAAGAATAATATTACTTTACCTGCGACACGTATAGCCACGTAGGTATGTGGTATCGTACTATACGAAGCGCAACTTATACATAATTTATTCTTAACCTAAACATTTCTCGTCGTTACTGCAGAAAAGGACAAGTATCCTCGTCCCGATACAATTTATTCGTTCTTTTAATCGTTATAAACATAAAATGTCCGCCCAACGCGCATAATATATTTTTCCCAAGAAAACTCTTTGAACTTCAAAGTCATTATGTACACTGTCTAAAGCACCTATTCATAATATTATAAACTGCAGCGGACGAGTCTTTTATACTTAACTTTTAATCATTACATTCTATCTGATGGCCATAATTAATCGTGTTCGTCTTAGCAACACATGACCGACCGAAACTCTAAAAACCAATATTGTGCCAAAGAAAAAGCTCATCACATTAATTTTGAATAGATTTTCTGCCCACACCCCGCCGTACGTATACACCTACCTGTGAGGACCTGGGATATCTCGAGCCACCTCAGTAAACTGTAAATGAATAGCTTTCGCTCCTAATTCCCATCACGCATCCGCGCCACCCCTTTTAGCTTTGTCCCGTGGGACCACGGTGGAAATAATTTAACCAGTTTATAAAAACACGGCGTTCCAAACGACATAAAAATCGAACGACTACAGCTGATAGAAAACGATAACGATAATTCGTGAATTTACGGTCGAAGTCGAGTTTCGACAATTATTGCTCGTCAAATCAATTTTTAAGCTCGATGTGATATGATATGTATCTTCACAAAGTCAAATGCGGTCAATACTAATTAGGTATAATCGGCTACCGAATCGAATACCGAATGAGACATAATTACATTTCCACTTGTGATCAATAACATATTTTATGAATGTGCCCTTTGTACCACCTATAATCATTAAAACGATCTGTGATCTGTCGCTGTTTTGAAACATTATAATTATACATAATATAATATGTGTGATGTGTATGCTGTATAATATTATGTTATTGTACATTAAGTGTGTCGAGTTAAAACATTTTCAACAAAAGTGATGTAAATATACAATAATAATATTAACCAATAATCAATGAATATAACTGGGTGATGATGAGAATATATTTTATTATGTTTGGGTCTCGCCGTTAAACTTTTTAGATATAAACTAAAATCTAAAGTCAGCCTTGAGCGATACTGAATAAACTGAAACGTCTATTTAGGTATAACTCAATAGTACAATACCCTGAATTCGTGGTTACAATACAGCTTTCATGTTAACTTGACCTCATCTTAAGTTGGAAACATTACTTATCGTATTTACGAAATATTGACTTATCTCGTACCGAGTATTTCACTCTTTGATGCGCACTGACATCCGCTTTCAAATAAGCTAAATAAGAAGCTTCAGATAACAAATTAAAAATGCATGCATTCGTATACGTATAATACGGATTTATTTAATTTATAAAATATTTATATAGCATACTGTATAATATGCTATATTATACTTATAGGTATAGACAATAACGCTTAGTCTTTCAGCTATAATAGTCTCAATTTTCTCGAATTTATTGCTATAAGCTATTCTAAATAATTTGACAAAATATAATCATTAGGAAGTCGTATGTGTATTATGCCTGTCATTGTAGTTTGCATATTATAATAACTATGTTTAAAAAAAATGAATAAACGTTTTTATAATTATTGTTAGTTGATTTCGTTTCGTATATTATGTCACATTATATTTCGCATCACGCGAGTAGTTTTCGCTTTTCGGCAGTCGCGGTTAGGTATTAAGATATAAATGAATATCGAACACGTTGTTTATTTTGACATTTTGCTTGACACTATAATAAATTCATAAGCGAATAATTAATGTTGATGATGAGGGGGGTTATAGTCGACTGTCAAACTTTGTTGAAAATCCAAAAGCTTCAATAATGAAATCCGTCACTGCGATGTCACCGAGTTTACCGTTGTGGGTCAAAAGAACAATGGATCGAAATATTGTGACAATAAGCTACGTGAAAATCCTTTTAGTGACAATGTTCAGGGGAGTCGGCGATGTACATAAGCCACCGCAGCCGCAGCCGTTGTGCGTATGTTAAATTTATCATTATTATTCAAGATTCGCAAAAAATGATAAAAAAAACCATTTTTTTGAAATTGTAACCTTCCACTTCGGCATCGCTTGATTAATCGTAAGTCATAAATAGCATAGAGACGTAACACACGCTGTGTGTATTAAAAACGTGCGTTTTGTATCCTTTCCGCCGGTTTTTGGATTTAGTAATTTTTTTCCTTAGAAAAGTAGTGCAGGAAAAACCTTTTTTGTTTTTTTTTTTAACTGAGCCTAAGATCCGACTAAGAAACATATATTCTGGAAAAGCCGGTGTAAATCATTTGTCACGTAGTGCACGTTGGTTCGCATAGTGAAAAAGGGGAAGTCTTGCAGTACACCGTTAAAAAAAAAAAAAAAATAAACGTCCGGGTAATCGGTTCTCATTTTCATTGGGAAATGTAGTGTAGCAACGCGGGACCAAATGATAAATGACCGTATTTTGTGATAACTAAATATCGCCAAAACATTTATAAAACATATATATAACTGACATACGTAACTTTTTCTATACGACACGTTACTATTATTATAACCGTACGACGGCTTTAATATAAAATATCATATACAGCGTGTTGCACTGTTGCTCCGTGCAAAAACATCGGGAAAACTTTTTTTCGGACTTGATAGTATCTGCAGCACCAAATCCACCCGATTCGTTTTCAATACTTACCCGCACATCCCACCCAGTCACAACTAACACAAACTGCACCAAGTCGCTAGTTGTTAACTATTACTGAACCTATACTCAAAGGTTTTTAAAAATGTATACCTAAGCTATATAATTCTCATATAATACTTATAAGTACTACCTCGAATCCATTCCTTTCTAATCACAACGATAGTAGCTATATCGTACATATTAGGCTCAGTTCTGTAATACATAGTATGTATAAATATATTAGTTTTAGAGGTAGGTTTCCCTGGCACCACAATGTTCAAAATTCCACATTTTTTTACCCGTAAAGGGAAATTGATTTTATCCTGGAAAATTTGTTGGTACAAATTCTGAAATGATTGGTATAAATTGGTACAATTAATTGTGTAGGAAAAACGTGGAAAAATTAATTTGGTGTGACTCCGGATATTGGGGAAACCAGGACCCAGGGAAACCTACCATGTGGTTCCAGGGAAACCTATACCTCGGTTTTAGTAAAAATTATTTTTAACGGTATTTAAGACTTAGGTACCTACCTATATCTTGTAATGCTATCGAACTTTTTTTATAACTCCACAATGAATAATGATATATCTCTCTTTCTTATATATTATCTATATAGTGTTTAAACTATGCTATATTTTAGTGTTCACCCTATATAACTGTATGATTCACCATCTTACTGGCAGTATATACGATATGATTTTCTTAATAATTTGTAGTTAATCTCTTCATCTATTAACAATTGTTGACCGACGTAGTACCTAGTAATCAACATAACCAATACCTAACTATCATTGTTGTAAAATCTTAAAAAATCGAAATCATTAAAAGTAATTATTATAATATTTATTATGGAGCACGCGTGGAACAAACACAGCACCGCGAACATAATATAGTAATAATTATAATATTTCCAGATGGTAGTTAGTATCGTTATTTCTGTAGTTTTAAGTGCCTACCAACTACCTTACCTACCCATCTATTGCTAAGCGGCGTAAAACGTATTTTCACTCAGCAACAATCGTTAGACATTTTAAAATATACATTTTTTTATCGTGTTACGTACTTACAGTCTTATAAAGTCTTTAAATAAAAGTAGGTATACTTAAGAAAATTAATGTATTCAAATATATATTTTGAATATGTTATTTTTCAGTATTTATATTTTTATATTCGAATACCTTTTACAAGAAAAAACCTATTACTTATATAGGAATTCGTATTTATAAATTATAAGCCATAATTTAATCAAAGATAATCTAGATTTCTATAGTATCGAATAAATTATATTTTATTATATTTTATCAAAAAAATATTGTATAAATAATAAAAATGTAAATAATCAGCAACTGAAAAATTTTCTAATACTTAATTCATAATAATACAAAATAAAAGTATTCCTGCTACAAGAATTATCGAATCATTTCTGTAAAAATTAAACAAAATAGATATTCAATGATTCTTATAGAATAGGCCTATAATAATATTATAGGCAGCGGTGGTTTTACGGGGGACGTCCCCCCACTTGACCTGACTAAATATAGTGTAAATACGTAGTACATAACTATATTACAGCCATCATATTATAGTCATCAAAATATAAAACATATTATATTCTTAAATTCTAAATAAAAAATATAAACTGTGTAGCATATAAAATTACTTTTCGTGTACCTATTATTAATAACGGAAAAGAAAGTCAGATTTGCAGTGTATAATGTACAAAATATTTTCGCTCCCCCCCCCCCCCTTTGGGATTTGTCAAAAACCCTTAGTATATACCTACGTATAAAATATAATATTTAACTCAAAATCCTTGTCACCACAATCGTAACATAATTCTGTATAATATCATACGAATAAAATATTATCACAGCAATTTTAATCAACAAATGCGTTTGGATTAAATCAATAATAGTATATATAGGTACACATAATATCGGCTTAGACGTGACTAAAATATTGTACCATGGGTCGTTAAGCCGGACAAAAATAGCGGTTTTAACCGAAAATCAAATAAAAAATAGACGTATACACTTACGTTTTAATAGTTATATCTTCGGGAGTGTATACGCTCTCTCGGTGTATTCGTCCTTATATATATATATGTTCCACACTTCCACCGCACAGCGGTTTTATATTGCCGCCGACGTTGCATATTAAGCCTTGGTTTCCTACAATCACGCGTGCGTGATTGCGCGGTGCGCGATGCGTGATGCGTGATCGCGCAAAAGTTGAAACCACGAAAAACTATGTAAGTGTTTATTAATAATTCACGCGCGTGAATATTCGCGCGCGCGATTGTCGATCACGCACTCCAGTCACGCAGCTGTCGCCACGAAGTCAACTTCTGCGTGAAACGCATTGCGGGATTTCATTTATTTTAATATATTATTTAATTATTATTTAATATAATATTATTGTATTATATGTTTTATTTGATTTTATCAATATCAAGTCAAATCAAACGGCAGGTAGAAGTAAGTAAGAATAATTTTCAAATATAAGCTGCTATATAAATAACAAATAATTTTTTTTTTGTAAATTATTACAATTTTCAATGTTTTTTTTTAAATTAGTTTTGGTGAACTATGGAGTCGAGGGCATTTAATGTTATGGATGACGAAAAACTCATAGAAGTTGTTCGTAATTATCCTGTAATTTATAAATTGAGTGACAAAAATTATAAGGATAATTGCATTAAAGATAATGTTTGGAAAGAAATTTCACAGTCTATTGGAAAAAACGGTATGTAATGTCATTAGAAAATTAATATAAATTATAAGTTAAAAATATAGTAAGATAGTAATATGATATAAGAAAATATTATGATTTGTGATTCAAATTGTTTGTTCTTGAATAACGAATACGAGACAACAGTCAAGAAAATTTGATATTTATAGAATATCAATATGTGACTGAATAAAATCTTATCTAAAATTAAATAATTTACTTACATTTCTAATAATACAGAATGTTTTAGTTTAATTATATCTATATGTGATAATTTATAGTGACCGAAAATAAACTTATATACATATAATGTTTGGTTTTATAACTTAAAATAATATGTTAGTTGATAATAATAAACTTAATTTTACATTATAAATAATATTACACTGAATATAATATGAAAATAGTTAATAGTAAAATCATATTTGGACTACTAATAATTTTTGTAAACAGTCAATATAATATATAACAACACTATCTTAATTAGTACGAGTCACGTGTTTTTGCTGCCAACTCACTGATCCTGACCTACTGTTAAAATAATCTTTAAAAGTTTCCCTAACTCGAAAAGCTTCATGAGTTGCGTTTCCTCCAACTGCACCAAATTGTATCATGTTCGTGTTCGTTTGAACGTCTGTTATGGGATCTCTGTCTGTCGAATCCATAGGACACACCATTCGTTCTTCTCGTAACATGTTATGGATAATACATGCGGCCATTATTAAATTGTCGACTGTGTCAGGCAGAATATTAATTGGCGTGAAAAATACACGAAAGTATTGACACATTATGCCAAACGTATTTTCTGTGGTTCTTCGAGCTCGACTTAGGCGGTAATTAAAAATGGCTTTTTTTGGATCTAGTTTTGATTGGTTTCGGGGATAAGGCCTCATCATTGTCTCCGTCAATTTAAATGCTTCGTCACCGACAAATACATGTGGCAAGACTACATCAGTGTTTGGTAAACATTTTGGTTCTGGAAATTTGAATTCTCCGGTTGATATTGATTTGCCCAAATTAGATTTAGGGAAAATTCCTGCATCGCCTTCTTTACCATACGATCCTATGTCTACCACCAGAAATTTGTTATTCGCGTCGACTAAAGCCAATAACACAATTGAAAAAAATGACTTGTAATTAAAAAACAGCGATCCAGAGTTATCAGGGCAAACGATCCGTATGTGCTTCCCGTCTATGGCGCCGCAGCAATTTGGAAAATTCCACATTTCATAGAAATCGTTGGCTACTTTCGACAAACTACATTGCGTTGGTTCAGGTATTGCTATATTTTTTAAACGATGACAAATAGCAACTAATACTTCCCTTATAATAGTACTTATCCAACTGTGAGATATTCGGAATTGAAAAGCAAGGGATCTATAACTTTCACCGGTTGCTAAAAATCTGTAAAATATAAATAATACACTAAAATTATTTTCAGTAAATGATTGTAAGACAAGATGGCGCACAATAAGAGATTCATATAAAAAAAATTTAAAGAAACGAAGATTAGGTACCGGTTCAGCAGCTACAACAAAATCGAAGTACAATGACGATTCATTAAGTTTTTTAGATAACATCGAAAACGAAAGAAGGTAAACAATTATTATATGTCGTATATTATTATGTATTATATTGTATTGAATTTTTAAACCTTAGATAAGGATTATAAAAATGTTATGAATTTTTAACTACTAAGGTTACTTGTACATTTTTTTTTGAAAATAGAAAACAATTAAAAAACGCAGTTGTAAAATCAATACATTTTATATTTATGTGTATTTTTTATGTGTAATTATTTTCAGAACTACATCGAACATTTCAGTAGAAAAAAAAGCCTGCAATGACAACACAAACTACTCAGAAATGGCCGTAAATGATAGTTTTGACCAAACTGAAGAAATCGAGCCAGAGAAGGAACTGTTACTTAAAAGTTCTGAACCATTATTAGATATGCCCATTGATGACAAACTACCAAATACAGAAATAAACCATAGTTTGATAGATTCATTTACAAAACCGTGCGAAAAAAAAACAACACGAAGAGCTCAAGATAAAATATTAGATGAAATTAAAAAAGGACGAGAGGAGCGATTGGCAGCGTTAAGAGAAATGAAACAACAAGAATCTATTGATCCAATTCAAACTTTTTTTAAAAGTATGGCGTCAACGGTTTCAATGTTTCCTCCAGAATCAGTTGTGGAAGCCAAAATGAGGATATTTAACATTGTTTCCGAAATGGAATTACGCTTATTAAAAACAAAGGCTACCACGAGTACACCACCTGTAGAAACAATGACATCAACATCAACATTTTCATCGAATCTGCAAGTTCCTACAATACTTGCCGATGAATCTTCGTGTTCCACTACGATGTCAAGTGTTTCGGACATTTCAAATCCTACTCCATCTGCGAAGTCCAATTTTTCTTATTTAAAATATCTCGAAGAATATTAATTTTTTTATTTTTATTAAGCAAGTTTAACATTTTTCATGCACAGTTTTATTTTATTTTATTTTGAAAAAAAATTATTTTTTGATATTTTATAGTTTGAAAATTACCAGATTGGTACGAAGTTAGTATATATATTATTTTATTTTATTAAAATGAAATCTCCATATAACATTGGTGTAAATTTAAATATTTATTATTTTTTGTTGCTTTATTTTAATTACTATTAACGCTCAGTGGTTAGGACTTAGGTTAGATATATTCCAAGTTCTAAATAAATAATATGTATGTATTTTTTAAATGAATCATTCTATCAATATCAGAATAATATAATTGAAATGGAAAATTACCCAAATATTTATTGTCCCTTTCTTATTTTGATAAATATACCTATAGTACAATAATTTTACTTACCTTAGAGTGACGCTAAGTTTCTCTTCTGGTGATATTGGTTTCTTAATCCGATTACTTGGACGCCTTCTTATATCTTCTTTAATAGCATTTAGTATATAATTAAATAATTCAAATGACACTCTAAAATATGCCCTGAATCTAGTTTCATTGTCAATTAGGCGCCTTTGAATTAAAGTACTGAAACAACCCTCCCTGCTCCGTTGACTAAACATTTCATCATTTTCATTACGGAAATGATTCGCAAGTAGCAATAGTTCTTCATCTGCTTCATCCTCCAAAATATTGTAAAGCATAACTACGTCCATTTTGATGAAATACTAAACATCAACTGACGAAGTGACGACACTTTTCTAAACTCCAAATCGCGCAGTCGTAAACACGCATCGTAGCAAAACACTTCCATCACGCATCACGCAAGCGTGATCGCGCAAACGCGCATCGCGCACCGCGCAATCACGCACGCGTGATTGTAGGAAACCACGTCTTTATATCTTATAACACATCGCGTAACAGCTGCAGCTGAAGTCGATTTTGAACATTTAGCCGTTGCCGTACAGTAAAATATAAATTAAACGACGCGACAATAAATACGACTGTTGTGTTGTAGGTGTCTTCCGAAAAACGTCCGACGAGAGCTGATAATTTCTCCGCCCGACCGGGAGGTAAAAAAAATAATCATTGTTTTCGTGCAGCCATATTATATAATTTTACATATTATACATCGAGCGTGGCGCTGAACGAAGAAAAATATTTTTAAAAAAAACGATCCGCCGAGGGAAAAAAATCGCGAGTTTTCGAGCCGCACACGCCGCTGATGCTTGTGTTACATGATAATAATACGATGCAAATATTATTTGCGTTGCATATTGTATTGTTGTAATGCACACGCGTACGTGATTATTTTTCTACTGAATTTTTATTGTCTTATCGGCGGGATTCGACCGGTGCGACCGGGTCGGGAGGGGGGGGTGTGGTGGGGGAAAACCGCTGCGGTTTTTAAACGTGTGCGGTGGCGGCTACCCTTTCGCGTCCCCCGAGAGTCGAGAGGGTTGTTATCACGTAGGCGTGCTGCAGCAGTACAACACACATATACGTGTAAATATAGTGAGCATGAGCTCCGGTGCATTTTTATGAATATTTCACAAGTCTCTTGATTAGAA
Source organism: Metopolophium dirhodum (assembly GCF_019925205.1). NCBI lineage: Eukaryota > Metazoa > Arthropoda > Insecta > Hemiptera > Aphididae > Metopolophium > Metopolophium dirhodum. The sequence continues at coordinate 435,072 of NC_083566.1, read as the reverse complement.
CACCATACACCATGTATATAATATAATATATAATATATATATACATTTGACTTTGTATATAATGCGTAGTATATACACACGAGAATTTGGTGATTTTTTCGCACCCCCCTCGCACCCGCACGACATCACTGGAGCGGCGCCGACAACATATTTATAATGAACAGTCTGCGCTCGAGTGTACATATAATAATATATTATTTATTATGTTTTAACGTTGCGTTACGCACACGATGAATATGTTATATTAATAATATTATCGTTTTAAACGCGCACAACACTGAAATTTAGCCGACACGCACACGGACGGTACGACATTTCTACAGTGTTCGGCCGCGCATGATTATCGATCAAAGGTTTAAAAAAAAAAAACCGATTGTCTACGATTCCAGTTTTACCGCGAGATTTATACGTTTCCATCTTCTCGGGTCGCATACACGCGTGTATGGGCTTTACGCTTGACTTTTTTCCAATGGTATAATAGAGAATAAAAAAAAATAAACGTTCGTTTATATATATATGTGTGTGTGTGGTTCAGTACCTGAACCTTTTGGCCGAGGGGAATAAAACATGACCTCTCGCTCAGACTTGGGACTTTATATGCACGGGGGTGAGGGGTTCTCCATTAACTTAACGTAGACTGGTAAACCGGAAACAGAATTTTTCGATTATCCCGCCAAAAGGGCCACGAATTATGGTTCGTGTTTTCTGAAGGATTTATATCGAATGCCAAACAGCATAATTATATTCATACAGATATATTATACATACAGTTATATTAGAGCGGCTTTGCTTTTTTTCCAAAAAAAATTACCATTAAATATTTTATAGATGAAATGCAAAAATATACCTAGGTACATATTTATTGTTCACCTGCAAAACACCAGAAACACAAACATATTATTATGATGATTGAAATCGTTTTTTTTGTTTTACTTCTTTCCGTGGCATAATATTCTAATGCACTTTTTTAGATAAACAGTTTTTCTATATACAATACGGACAAACTCTGTAACAATCGTGTCTGTTGCTGTTTGAGTGTACACAAAGATTCTTTTTGTGACAAAACAAAAATCACTATTTTTAAAATAAAGGTTAATCACTCATACATAATAAATACGCCATAATTTAACAATTTTATTTATTTTTACGAAATTCGAGCCTGTCGCATGTGTATAACATTTATTTGTAAACGTTTTTTAATTTGTTTTCAAAAAATATATATAAATAATGTAAGCGATAGTTGGTGCCGGTAGCCATCAGGTGCCTTTTGATATATCAATCCAATTTATACTCCGTGATCGCCTTTGAGGTTCTTAGCAATTTACTATAGATATAGATACTCGCATTTCTCGCGTGTATATTAAACTATAGTTGAAGTTTTTTCAGTATCATAATAGAAACGAATCTTTTATTGATTTGCATTAGTTCTATGTCGTCCGTAGTTTATTGCGATTCCTCGGCAACCGTTCAAAATATATTGGTAAAGGAAATAGAGATAACTTATATGGTCGGAAGGCAGGGGCGGTGGTGGCTGGTGAGAGGCGTGTAAAAATCAGTCACGTCGCACATATTTGATATTAGGCATTATTTCTTTATAAGTTTCCAAACGGGAAAAATACGAATTTACAGAAAAAACTGCGGGTCGAAAGCGATTGGCGTACACATCACACACCTGCGGATGTTCATTTTGCGATATACCTATATTTATATATATATATACCCGAAAGACGGTCTATCATTTACACGGCCCGCAGTAGAATATTACATTACATAGGCACAATGCGTTTTAATATTACCACTATACATATTATTAATGTCGTTGGTACATTCATACTGATGTGGGTTTGCGCCGCTGCCAGGCAGCGTCTGAATGAAAAACGGATAACGGAACTCTTTATTCCATTTTTTTTCACGCGTTTTGTGACGAGCTTTATATAATAGTAAACACGACACATTATGTACAACTTGGCAATACTTAAGCCGTTCCGAAAAAAGCGACCACGGTGCTCGTAGATTAGATTCCGGGCCGGTTAAAATTAAGGTCTGAAAGGTCATTTGAATTTTAAATGACCCAAAGAGAGAAAATCGCTTTTGAAAAATATAATAACCCTTCCCGAAGAATTTTAACTTTTTTCCATTTACGTTTGGGCCACAAAAAAAAAATAATATATACCAAGCTCTTGGCTGCTATATATTATAATATTATAAAGTATTATTATATTATCGCACGTAGTTCAACCCCGTGTCGTATTTTCCACACCGTAATAATGATTTGTTTTTCATTTTCAGTTGTATATTATATTATATTATTATGCATGTACGTTACTACTACAACAACTTACAGTCGTACGAGAAAACAATTTTACATACCGACACCGGTAATACCGGTTTCGCATATTATACGCGTGGCCGCTTATTTTGATCATTTATAACGATCACGACTGACAGTCAGTACATTTTTCCGACTAAAAATACCTGCGCCATAACGGATCGGACGTTTGACGAGTTTGACGATTCTGTCCCGGCAGTAAAATATATATAACCACTAATACAGTAATACCTATATTATAGTAACCAAGATAATATTTTATAAACACATTAGGTACATACAGAATATGAGGTGCACACTGCAACATTTAAATACGCATTATATACCTATTGGCGATCAAAAGCTTATCAAATTGATACGGACACGCTGTGTATCAATTATATGTTATTTTTCCATCTGGCCCGTTACAGACCACTCCCCGCTGGCTTGTAAATTGATAAGCTTTTGATCGCCAATAACCTATAACCATAGAGTTCAATTGCACGGATTTACCATATTAATATAATCGTACAGTTATATTCGATTCGCATAATATTATCCGGGAAAGTGAATTATTAAACGCTCGGAAGTTCCCGACTTTACATATTGTTTACGTCACGTTTATGGCAATGTTATACATATACAGATAGGTACTTGAATAGTGGTCGTAGCCCGTAGGTACCTTTATTTCACAGGAGATACCTACGATGGATTATAATATTATTATATTAGTCGTCGGTTATGCAATCTCAAACACGCGATAAAATATATTCATCGACGTTTCTCTAAAAGTTTTACGAAAAATACCGCCACGTCATTGTCATAAACTATTAGGTACATAATACCTATTATACAATATCGTATGATTTTCTATCAATATTATATGACTAATGATTATGATAAAAGTATTTGAAATTAAAAAATGTCTACCTAATTATACACGTGTAAGTTGGTGGAAATGTGCACGTCGCGTGTAATATATATAAGCCTATAACAAAAAAATACGTGTAAAAAAACATTCAATTCATCATACAAAATATTTATAGGAAAATCATACGAAAATCCCGGGCGGTTATAATATATAGTTAGTAAGCTATACATAGTACATACTGGAGAGGCCGTGACCATCCCCCCTCCCACCGATGTGGAAAATTTTTTCTCATTACTCTTGTAAATCGACTGCACAAACGTCTCAATATTATAATTTCTAACTTATTTTAGACTTCAATCAACGTTTTAACAGTACAATATAATGTATAAGCACTAATAAGCACTATAATATAAATAATATTATATGCCTAGGCATATAACCAATTATGTTTGTGTTGTATTTTGAATTTCTGAAATAATTTCTTCTGCACTAATATTTTGATACAAACATCAAACGAATCCCATGGGAACTTTGTTCATGAGACGAGTAGACGACAACAACGTTGGCTAACCATTTTGCATTTATATATATTATACCTGTAATAACTAATATTTTATATATTACTTATTATAGGTACGCACAGCATAATAATATAATATTACGTAAGTTATTACCAATAGGGTTTTGTCTCAAAAGAGTTTTCGTTTTTCTTAGATGTTTATTTTATAGATTGCCTTATTTTTCATATTATATACGTATATAATATAATATAATAGTATACCTAAGTATACGATAGGTACATTATTACTACAATTTTATGAACGACGTTTATACATTTTTTTTTATCTAACGAGTGGTTTATTGCCTCGGCACTAACTCGAGTAAATGGTATATTGTTTCCCTCGTTTGTTTATTTATCAATAATTATCATATTATAATATGAAACATGTACAGTATTTTCATACTTGATCATTTTCCGTAATGTACAACCGATAACATGTTCCAACAAAACGAACAAAATATGTAACATTATTAGATGATAACTATGGCACCGAAATAATATCTTCATTTCCCTACAACAATTGATAGTATCTTATAATATGATGAATATGACAGAGTAGATATATTGTGTAAAAATATTCTATTGTAATTTAACACTGGCAACAAACGAGAATTTAACCACGCGAATCATAAAAATAATTTAAGTGGAAAATAATTTGTTTCGCCCCGCCGTATAGGTAGGTATGAACAGTTTTAAAATATGGAACATTCAAAGTATACCTACTGTACAGAAAGCGAACCGTATAAAAATGTAATTAAAAACCATGTACAATTTAGTGGAAATCAACGCATAACGTTTCTAAGCAATTTATTATAAAAAAAGGAAATTTTTAGCTTTCAGCACGACTGAAAAATAATTCTTTATGATGTAGAATATTATATAATATAGGTACGCGCCTAATTTATTGAGCTGCTTAAAAACAACACTCAACATTCAACAATACACATAAGCATCACATCTATGTTGTGGCATGAGCGACGAGCTTTTAAATATTATGAGCTTCAATTCAACCGTATCGGGCAATGTCGTTTTAGGTTCATTTTGTCAATGATAATCGAAAAATATACTACATCGATAAGTATTAGTGGCATCAGTTACCTTTCCAGTTTTTTTTATTTTTTATCGGTTTATTTATTCACGGCTACCTGCACTATTATCGTTACGATTTAGTAAATATTATATAAAACCAAGAAATAAATGTCATCACTACAAATAATAATAGGTAGTGCATAAGATTAATTACTTATCAATTATATAACTTCTTATTATTAATAATGACAATTGGATTTGGATTAAAATGTATTATAATGTGTAAAATAATTTTGATAACTCGTGTAAAAAAAACGATAACGTGCGGGAAAGTTCAAACTTAAACTTTCTCTGTACGTCAATTTTGGGTTCAGGATTATTATGTAGGTTGTTTGGCCAAAATTATAACAACATTGTGAAAACAATTTCCTATGTTACCTATGCAGTTTTTAAGTGGTACACTCTGTTTACACGCATATATCATTATGTTTATTTAGGGCGGCGTTTTATTAATTGTTACATATTATAATCGTATTTTATACCTACGCGTTCGTAGGTGTACAGAGAAAAAGAGTGAGAGAGAGCTTTGAGGGGAAATCAGAAAATTGAAACGAGTTCGGTGTGTAACTGTAAAACATACTGTACAACCTTTATAGCTACTGCATAATATTATTATCATCATTATTATTATTATTATACGCCGATGTTCGTGCAATGTATAATTTTACAGTAGGTGACTATATACATTCCGGCGCGTCAGCTAATATATTATAGTACATTGTTGCAATGTATCGAGCGCGTTAAAATTGCCATCTGACAGACTTAAAAGGAAGTACTCGAATGACAATACGAAATTTTATACATCGACTATAGGCGGTACCATTAAACGTATACAAGCTGTGTGTTTAATAATATTGTGCGCGTTCAGCGTTTCCCTTTGAGTATAATAGGTATCAATAACAAAACGGAAATAGGTAAATACAATATGTATATATACTAACTTATGTGTAGTAGCTTTACAATAATGCATGCCATTATGTAATACGCGTAGGTACGTATTATTATTGTTACACACGTCGTAAGATTCCACGAAAATCCTAAAAAACGCATTCGTTAAACTAATTATTACAAAATTAATAATTATATAAACTGCTTCTATTCAATATAATCAAAATATTGACGAGTATAACATTATAAATACTAAATAAAATCCGCAAACAAACCAGCACGATTTCTTACGTACACAATTAATATAACCTTAATATTACTTTTATATTATAATATGTTGGGTTACAACTTCACGTCTTCACCGTAGTTATATGTATTTATTTACCACATACAAATTAAAGTGTTTTGTTCGCCAGAATGCTTCATAAAAATATTCATTTTTTGGTTATCCTTATCGCATATACCAGAAATAACAACTTAAACAAATACACATAAAAGGTTATAAAATAGTATTTGGTTGGATGTATAATTCAATTATCAAAATAGTTGGTACAGACGTTGTAATATGAGCAATATCCTGAAAAATAAATTTAAATAATATATTAAATCAACAAATAAATTAATAAATGTGAAAATTGTCAATGCTTATTTATTATTGTTAAACAGTCTTGATTAAAAAGAAAAAAAAATATGGTTAAAAGATAAAATTAATATCACACATACATTTAGGTATTATATAACTACCTTAGTACAACTGATTATTCTCCAATTATCCATATAGAAACAAAATGTAATATTTATGGAGGTTTAAAAAGTAATTAAAAAATACTTTGAAGCGTAGTATGATGAGTAGTATGGATTGGATTATTAGGGTTCTAGGATTATTTGAATAGATGAGTTTCTATTTTCAATTAGTAATTAGCAATTTTGTTAACATACCAACATCTAAAATGTGCTTTCAGATTTAAAAGATTAAAATAAAACTAGGTACTAATTAATAATTAACAATCGGCACCTAAATATCAACTAATGTCGATCCAGTGTAAAACCGGCTTCTATTATCTATTAAAACACTTTTTGAGCTAAAGCCGAACTAATTTTTAATTAATTAATTATTTATTTTTCCTTTATAATATATTTTATTATTTACCCTGGCGTATTAGGTACCTAATTTTTATATTTTTACGATAGGTACGGTACACCGGGTGTTCAGCCCCATGTATAATCTTTTAATAACCTTTCATAACGTTTTTTCTGTAAATAGGGGAGACCCGGGTAAGTTGACGAGCTGGGTAAGATGACGAATTTATAATAACTGATAGTAGATTATATTAACAGCTGATGTTTTACAACAAATGTAAGGAATAATGTTAGGAACAACTATTTTACCGATAAGAAATAATCACGATAAAGACCATGTGTTTTTATTTACGATTTTCTGTTATCACCGTACACACTTTAATTTTTTGTGTTTTGAAATAACGTTTTTCCGAAAAAAGGAAAGTGAAATCCATTATATATTGTTTTTAATCAATAAAGTATAGTTTAAGCTTTATTTTTATGTATAATTAATGTTTATTACGTATGTTAAAATGACAAAAATATTATCATGATTAAAATAATATCGATCGGGGCAAGTTGACGTGGGTAAGATGACTATCGTCAACTTATCCCATTTGATTATATTTTATATTAAATATTTTTGTTAATTCGTGTTTATTCACGAACTTTGTGCAGGAGTTGAATCTTGGAAAACATTCACCTGCGAGTTTTGCAGAAAACATATTTTATAAGTTGATTTTCATATTACTTTCATATTTTATAGGTATGAAGACTGAATGTTTATTTTTAGACTGAAGGAATTTTATTGTTTTAGATATTTGATATTAAGGCTCTTAGAAGGTTACAATTTTATTTTATTGTTTTATATATTTTAATATATTTTATATTAAGACTGAAAACGTTACAATTTTATTTTATTGTTTTAAATAGGTATTTGATATTAAGACTGAACAAGGTTACAATTTAATTTTATGTTATTTTATTTGATTTTCAGACTGAAAGAAAAATGTTATTTTATTGTTATTTGTCTTTAAGTTTTTAAGACTTCGAATTTTTTAATTTTTAAATATATGCACTGAATTTTATAAAAAGTATATTTACTCATTAAAACATAATATAAATTATGCTTTGTCAACTTAACCCGGCAAAATGTCAACTTACCCCAGCACATGGGTAAGATGACGAATTCCAAATTATTTTTTATTTAATTTTTTTAACCCGTTAAAAAAAAAAATGAAGTCTAACTTTTAATTTTAGAACATTCTTCAAAAGTACCTCTATCTATGTGTGTACAATTTACAAATATATATAAAGGTAGTATATTTTAAAAATACACCGAACCTTAGATTCGTCAACTTACCCAGGTCTCCCCTAATCTTTTTAAAATATAATTTTAGAAAAAGAAATGCCGCTGTAATACTGTGATTAGATTGTCTCGAGTTACTGTGCTTTTAATTTATTTGTTGATATCTAATTATACCTAAACTCAGAATAAAAATATTAAAAAGTGCTTTTTGGAATCTTTAAAAATCTGAGATTGTCAATTTATAAAGAAGTAATTTATTTATATACACATACGTCATATGCAGCTTGTGTAGAAATTTTCACTGTCAAATATTACTCTACTTTCAGTCATATATATTAAAGTTTTAAAGCTTCGGTGGAAGACAAACACCGCGCCGCGAGACGTGGGTGTACCTGGAAAATTTAACAAATGTCCATTCAAATTTAAACAATCTTCCATTTAAAGATAATATATTTTTTGATTCCTATATACTCAGTATGTGTGTAACTATAGGACTGCAAGGTCAGTGACCAGTGTGAAATTCGTGTTTCTGTTGACCTAAAAAATTACCCAGTATAACATTAGTTAGTATATATTTTAGAAAATGAACCAACTAGTTAAATTAAAAAGTAAAATGATTAACTTTTTAACTAGTTAGTATGCACACCTTTGCACATATTATAATATGTACTCGTCCTATATGACGGACTGCACTACAGATATACCTATACGGACATTGGTAGCTAGTTTGAAAAATGAAAAATTATAAAATTATAAAAATACCAAACAAACAAATAAATAAAATCGTATGTACGTAAAATTGTCTTGCCCATGGGCAGTTGCCCTCAGCAGTCAGCACAATCGATCGAACCAGAAGCGAATCGTATAGAATAATAAATATATACGATTAAACGTCCAACAAGCGAAAGGTCCGGCGGCCCCAGCACTACACCTTTATTAGATTATTGTCGTCGTGTGGGTACCCGGCTGACTTTCACCGTGCACGCTTTCCAAACCGGATGTCCGGATGTGCAAGTACCTATACCGATATAATTTGCTTCCGACTGTGAGGGCGACCGAGCGTCCGGCGCCGCGCGCAGAACGACTTTCCCGCAATTGCGTGGGCGACTGCGTTAATAATAATAATGTAACGGTCATAACAATTATTAATTCGAATAAGAATATGATTACTCGCGTGTATCGTCGACAAGGCGTTTGAACTTCAGCGAAATATAATATTATAATTCTACAACTATATTACAACTATATAAAATTCCAAAATGTACTCGAAAGTATTTGGGGAAGTGTAGTTAAAAATTAATATAGGAGTATCGATAATTACAATTGACAATAATATTAAGTCTTATAATCAATTGTATGACTAATATATTATATTATATAGTATACTTTTTCTCGAACAGAGATTTGTGAATTGGGCACATCTTGAAATTGACCACTTCATGACCGACGGTTGACGTCACAGGAGTTCACATCACACATAATATAAAACCGTACGTTTACCCACAGACCCAGAAGATTATTTTTATACGTTATTACATATTTTTACATATTTATCCATGCACGCGTGTACAATTACGACAATAATATGACGTGCTAAAAGGTCAAAGTGAAAATTCCTACAGTATTTGGATGTACAATTACGCACTTATGCGAACATTATTTTGTTTTTATTAATTCCCGACAGTTCAATCCGTCCGTTGATTTTTTTGGAATCCGTAGGTATTTTTATGTTTTATGAATTAACACACCAACTTAATATATTCTTCCTAAACAATTATAACTGAACATAACGAGGGTGTAAAATAAAAGCATCCTTTGATTTAGCCAATTTCGCTAGCAATTTATAGCGTCGTAATGGTACACATACACCCTACAGGTATAATATATTACCTGCCCATATAAAATATGATTAGTGCAGGTTACCCGGTATTACCAGGTATTTGAGTACCAACGTTGGCTACAGTGTATTAAGCGGTATTACAATACGTTATGTCCGTTTTGTATAACAACTCTGGACCACGATCATGTGTCAATAATCTGAGAAATTCTGTAGGGGGTAGTCATATTATTATTTATTATGTACCGTGCATGTTACATTTTGTTCATTTTTCATTTTTCTATCGAATTTTTCGGCCAACGGCTATTATGTATTTATTATCATAATATATAGTACGCGAGGAATGCGTTAAAAAAATGCTAATAACAAAGTTGGTTGTGGATAAAGTTAGGACGGGGACGTCATTGGAATAATATTTTATACCTAGGTATAATATTTACCATCGATACCAGTTATTCCACGAATCCCGGGCACACACAAATACAATATTATTTACTAGATACTAGGTACCTTTGATGTTTAATTGAAATCGATCATAATAATAATATTTTTTCTTCACAGATATTTCGCAGGTCTCTAGACACTAAATAAATTATATTCTCGATCTATTGGTACATATTATATTATATCGTATATATATAGATCCCGCTCAACAACCACAAAAAATATCAATCAATAATAACATACACAACAATATTATATTATATTATAAACATAACAGAAGGTTATAAGCATTTTGTTATTTTTTGTTTTGCATTTTTCCCGCTTCTATTCCATCAGGACGAAGACGTAACGATTTAGCGTGCCGTTGCCACTGCGCCGATATAATAATATTATGTCTATGGATAAAAAAAAATTTATTACTATATCGTTGTGTTACATTTTGAAATAACAACAGTATCGCATAAACACATCGCATCGATATTACGAATATATAATATTATTATAATAATAATTTTGGAAACTTTTCCGCGAGTTCTCTTCGGAGAAACAAAGTTAAAATAAACAATACTATATTATATTATATATAATATATTTCGCAATTTGCATGATCGACAGCGCAGTCTTATTGCCAAATCGCGTAACAAATTATGTAGAACTCGCAAATAACTTTTTTTCGTTTACGTGCATAATATTATGGTTTGTTTTCGTGCATGTAAAATAATACTATGGGTCGGCGGACGATTTGAATAAATAATAACGTTTCGAAAAATCACGTTCTCCCGTCGGTCAAATCGTAAAAACGATAATATTGCATGGCGTCCGTTATGCGATTGACATCGAACATAATAATATAACAATATTATTAAACATGTCAACTATTCGCTATACTGCTAAATAGTGTTATACTATTAAGTCTTCGATAGTTTTGAAATACGTTTTTTTCAAAATAATATCGCGTAGATTATCTGTCTTAATGTCGTATAAGATAAACCACCAAGCGGTCGACGCTAACACAGCCGAAATATCCATTTGCCTCTTTTAATTTCTAATATTTTTTTTACTTGTATACCTACCTCAGAAAGTAATTTTGTTCGACTACATTACTATTCATGTTACTATATATGCACAGAAGCACAGTATAAGTCCATAAAAATGATACAGGTGCAATAACGTTTTTTTTTTTAGGACCTTTATTCCAACTCGACTGTTACGAAATCGACTATAACTCCGACCAAATCTGAATTATTGTAATAAACATTTTTAATTTTGTAAATTCAATGATAACATATTATACATGCGTTTACTTTTTTTTTGTTTTGAAACGTATTACAAATATCTCATTTAAAACATACTTACGCTGAGTTTTTTAACATATGCGATGAGTTGACTTCTGAAAAAAAAAGTAGGTAGGTATTGAATATAACATTATTCGCGTTGTTGATATTTATTTTTTTCACAGAGTGGTAAATGTTTATATAAATGACGTATTCGTATTTGATAATCATTATGGACTTTTAACTCTGAGTAATGTCATATTATATACCTATCGAGTTTATTTAATACGTCGGTGAATTATTATAACTTATAAGTTGTTATAATTTATAAGTTTATAACGAACATATTGCTCCGCACAGCGTACCTATATATACCTATATATTATGAAAAACATTTCGCGTGCAGATAAATCATTTTTTAATCACCTTATAAAATAATATTTCAACGCGACTTACGCGATAACCGAATTGATATTATAATAATATGCACTGCGCAGGACTTTATTGAATTACATATAATTTATACAATATGGACGCGGCACAACGACACGTTGCCGAATAATGAAAAATGCAATAATTTATCTCGTTGCCGTTTTTAGTTTTGTGAATTATTATGACGTGTCGCCGATAAATATTGTGCACGAACAGTGTCCAACAATTATTATTATGCTGCAGGTCGTATACACTCGTACAACGATTTTTGATGCCTAGCACCACCCGTGTTTGGTGATATATTATTATTTTAGTCCGATATCATTTGAATCGTTTTTGCAGCGTCTATATATAGAGCTCCAGGAACAAAACGCGCTGTCGTATAGAAGTAATAATTTCGAAAACTAAGTTTTGCTAAGAAATTATCGGAGTTTTTATTTTCTTTCTCGTAAACGACCGCTTGTGGTGCTATTTAAAATAAAGTGTTTTTCTTTTTCTTTTCGTCCGCTGCGCCTTGCAACCTTTTGGATTTTCTTTCTTATAATTACGAAAGTTGCGGTGGTTATTGTAGAACCGTGTACCTACTCGCGTGCGGCTGTGAAGTTGATTATTTAGAATAGGTAGTCATTTTTTTTTTCACTCGTCATTTCCCACTTTTTATAACCATTATAATATCAACATAGACATTTTCCAAGATACTTTGTTACAATACATATTTGCACTTGGAATATTCGTAAGTAGTAATTTAAATTCAAAAAAAATAAATATGTAACGAAATATTTTAAACTTAATAAATATAAACTCGCGTGACATAAACGATAAACCGAATATACCTACTGTCATAATATATAATATTATGTCATTATGGTTTATTAACAATTTGTCACGTTTCGATAAATTCAATAAACGTCACTGGTCACCGCCTAATATAACATACACAATATTAATAATTTTGATTAAATTTATATTTTTACAAAATTATACAATCATTCCAAGCATCATAACTCAATAACATTTCGCCTTAGAATCTAAGAACATAAGCGTACTATATAATTATACATATATTCGACATCAGTCTGTTTGTCCTGATGTAACAATTTTATTCTAAAATTAATAAAATTGAAATTGGTGTATTATAATTTATAATAATTATTAATTTATCTATTTTCAAAAATACAGACTTTAGCCCAAAGTTATAAACATTGTATTTGAAAGTATTAGTAATAGTTATTTTATAGTTTGGTAATAATAATAATAATAATTTAATAGATATCTATGATATAATGGGTAATAGACAACATTATAATAGAACCAACATCATTATTTCTTGTAGGTACTAACTACCATGTACCACTAATCACTATTATTATAATATACCATCGAACTGTTCGTGATTACAACAAGGATACAATATGATAATAATATAATATTTATCTATAATATAGATAATATATAGATTATTATATGAGGTATACTTGTATAGAGGAATATGTATGACGTATTGTGTAATATCATTATTACGGATGTACAAATAACACGACATTTCCGCGAAATGTTGTACAACACGTCGACATATTATTTAGGTACTATACAGTTAAAATAGAGAGCTGGTCATCATTATTATATTCCCACATGCAAAATGAGTAGTGATGTTGAACGTCATATTTCTATTATTATTATTATTATTTGTATTATTTGTTGTTGTGTCATGGTTGTCGTTGTGAACACTTTGAGTTTAAAGGGTTAAAACAAAGAGTGTTTATGCGTATAAATAAATAAATAATAAAAAATCTATTCAATTATAATTTCCCCTGTGTGTGTCCCACACTCCCACTGTTTGTATAAAATAATATACTTATATTATGCGTACGGGCATGCGTCGCATATAATATACATACAACATATGATATGTGCTCGACATGGTATATTCGCACCCTCCCCCTAACGAGGCAGGAGAAAGAAAAGGAAGGAAAAACGCCGACAACTCGTTTTTAAAACGTTGTCAGACACTACGTACGGTAAATTATCGAATTTTTTTTTACATTTCTGACGGTTGACGCTGACATATATATACATACACTGTAGGTAACCGCGTGTTCGGCGAAAATAATAAAAAAAAATGAAAAGTTAGTGTACATAAAAAAAATCGTCAGTTTTCGATAAAAATAGACCGTAAAGTGTACACTGTACAGGTGTGTAATTATTACACGAAAAAACATAAAACGGTTTGTGCATTTTGAATAATCGCGTCGCAGTGTTTCCACAATAATAATACCTATATATTATTATGTATATGTAAATTATTCATAATATAAATCACGCGATAGAACTTTTTAATTATTACTATATGATTGCGGCCACTTGTTAGTGGTTATTTTACTCGTTCAATGCGAAACCGTCTTAGTTAAACCATTGATTATAAATACTAATACTAATGGTTAAACGTAAATTTGTTAGGTATATTTTATTGTAACGCGGAGAAAAAACTTCGTCGTGACGACAAGCGAATATATAAACGTTATTATATTATATCATTCGATATTGATTTACAGTTTGAAAATATGAAAACACTATACGATGATGATTATAGTATAACATACCACAGTGCGTCATTTTGGGTGTTTTTCTTCCAAGGTACACAAAAGGGCTAATATTCTCTTAAGTGAAGGGCGCGTCAGGCCATTCGTTCTTTCTTCCTTTCTTTTACGGTTTGCTTACGTGATTTTTCCACTCAGCTCCTACTCCTACTCCTACGGTGACTTTTATACACGCACTTCTATTAACATTTAACTGTCATATATCGGAGACATGCCACATGCAGTAAAATATACCATATACGTGTGTTGTATAAAAGATACGTCGGTATATCACATGTACATATGAATTTATATATACTCGACCACCGGTTCTACACTTGGAAAACAAAATATTTAAAACCCCGATCTGTCGATTTGGGGCAATTATAAGTTCGCCGGTCTTCATTGTCAGAGATTTTATGAATCGTATATTATGGTGTTATACGAGACACGACTACGGTTTTAGTAACCAAATTCTTAAGAAACCTCGACGTGGTTGGGGGGGAGGGGGGCATATCTTTACAATGCCATTTATAATATTGGAGCTCGTATGGAAAAAAACGAGAAAAAAAGTTGTCGTAGTCGTCTTGTATAATATAATACGTTCGTTCGAGGAGAAGACTGCAATGTACGATCGACTGTTCGCCACCGCAACAACCACGAAACCACTATCCCTCTAGTCTCCTACGTTTCTTTATAGGAAGTAAAATTATATTATTTTGTTGCAGTGCAGATTCTTATCGTTATATTGTATGTGAGGGTGGGGGGGGGGGGGTGGTTTAGCACGTATAGTGTGCCGTATTTGATGGCAACCCTGGCCCAATTCCGTAATTTTATGTTCGGGACCTTAAATAGTGTTAAATCAATAATATTATGTTTTAACACGAAATTCCATTTCAGTCTTTACTTTCATTCTCGTATACAAGACTGCGCTGATGATCGGTTGTCAGTTTATATAGCAATTTTATTTTTCCATCTACGAGTCTTGTAGTATATTGTTGGTCCACCCCAGATCACAGTAATATAATATATTATATTGCATACTATAATTATATGATACACACTTGCCCATGCATTCACTGATGTGCGTATGTATGTATGTGTGTATTAAAGACCTGCAATAGCCTTGAAATAAAATAAAGGGTTGAACCGGGCTTTTTAAGTCTTGGAATTTTATTCCGGGCCGGGCCGGGCTGGACTTCGAATAATAAATCAAGGGTTGGACCGGGCTTTTTAAGGATTTTTCTTCGATAATAAATAATCACAATTTAAAATAATAAATAATAAAAACGAAGTTGGTACAGGTTTAGATACTAGATAGTAGATACAACCACAATGAATATAATAATATATTGATTGGTGGATATAATAAAGCTATTTATATACCATAACGATATTATATTTTTTTTCACAATATTTTTTGGACCGGGCCGGGTAGGGCCTGAGGATAAAATTGATGGACCTGACCGGGCCGAAAATTTACGGCCCTTGTAGGTCTATAGTATGTATGTTTATATGTATACTTATATATATATATATATATATATATGTATATAAACTTTTAACACGCGCGTCCTGTTTTAATCAACGCCCCGGCGAGAACTCGTTATACACACATGCCGCGCGTCCACAACGGAAAATAGTTTTCGCGGAAAACGCGAAAAGTTTCCTCGTTTCCGGTCCGGCGTTCAATTATAAACGAATATATCCGGAACGCCACTAGTGCGATCCGTCTGGTTTTTTCCTCCCCCATAGGTATAATAATATACACGGTGCCAACTCGCGTGGTCTTCGCGCATAATAGGTGATATCGTAAGTCTTCTCACGCATATATACCTACACGTATTATAGCCACGTCCAGAAAACGAAATCGTATTTCCGCCGTCAAAGCGTCAACATCACTGACTCGTGGCTGATTATTATAGTGGCAGGTATCCACTTGTGCACACACGTCACACGCACCTACCCCATCGCGTTTGTCGTCCGTCACAGCAGATTTTTGCTGTGATTAATATTGATGTAAAATATATACCTAACATTGTATAAATTATTATATAATACCGTCCATTCGTATTCGTTCAATGTATACTGCACGCAAGCACGTGCTCGACGCCCCCCCCCCCCCCTCGGCCCTGCTCAACCAAAAGTGAACGATATAATATATCGGTACATCACATGATAAATTCAGTGGTCCCGTTTCAGCTGCATATATGCGGGTACATGCATAAGTGATGTAATATTATGGAGGGAATCGGATAGAGAGCGTGAGCTATGGGATCCGAACACTGTTTCAAACCTTTCTCTCGTTTATTACGGTTATAGTTCATTTATGATATGGTAACTACAATATTTCATAATATAATATGTGAGGCCCATTATCTTCTTGAAGAATAAATAAAAATAATTCGCTAGACTAAACCGGTTTAAAATTATCCCACATTATCCCGCACCGGGATAATGAACCATATAAATGATATGGTCCAAACATCCCGGTGCATTATTTTTCACACCGGTTTAGTCGCTAATTTCTATAATAACTAAATAAAATTTGTATATTATGGTTTATCTGCAGTCTTAAAGCTATTTATTTTTATTTATTTAATAGTAGGTATACCTGGTATATATAATATATATTTGGCAATATACGTAGGGTTAAACTTGTCGACACTGCAGTTGCAGCAAGTATACATATTATATATAATACGTGTGCGCACATTCCGAACCCGTGGTTAAGCGAAAAAATTAATTTCGTTTTATTTTCTCCTGCGGCGGTCGTTTCTTGGTGGTCCGTGCGTTAAAAGTTTGGACATAAAAGTGGGAGAAAAACAAAAAAAAACTTCACAATGGCCAAAGTTTGGCATGGCCATAATATAATAGGATGAAGAGACCGCCACCGCGTCTATATATATATATATATATATAAATATACTAATTATATCCACGCGGTCGCCCCTGCAGACTGAAAAGGTCCTTTGGGGTATCGCGGTTTGTATTTCGACCACCTCCTCCATGTATATATAACTCGCCCTCACATCCGATGAATTCTTTATGGACATGCGCGCGTACGACAACCTTTACATCCGCAAATATGTGCGAGTTTCTATTTTCTGAAAAAAAAAATTATATGTACCTTCTTATGCTATATACGTTGTGCGCACTTTAAAATTCATGAAGTTTTCAGATTGTAATACGATTTTGTTTTTTATTACGTTTTTGCAGTCACGACCGAGACCAGCCATTCACTTTCCAATTGGGTGTGGGACAAGTGATCAAGGGATGGGATTTGGGATTGACCAAAATGTGCGTCGGTGAAAAGAGGAGGTTGACCATACCGGCCAATCTAGCTTACGGTGACCGCGGAGCTGGAAACGTCATTCCCGGAGGTACGTACCGTTGTGAAAGCAACAAAAATATTTTTAATATATATCACTGCCGCTGCGGTTTAAAAAAGCTTAATTTACTCGTACCGAATAAATAAGGGATCTTAATCCGTGGTATATCTTCTATATACAGAGTGATAAATTGTTAGGTACAACTTAGGTATTTGTTAAAATATAACATCAAAATATTAAAACTTACCATTTTTATAATCACACAATATAGTTGGACAAATATACAAAAATCGATATGTAAATAAATCTTATTTGAAAAATCGAGTAAGTGTACACTCTCAGCAGCAAACCTGCAAATGTAAGAAAAACACTACCTACAAACAATTCCCTATAAAACAGTATTACAAATTTAAAATAAAAATAAAACGAGTTAATTACATAAAAAGACAGTGAAATAAAATAAAATATAATATTTTAATTACTTGCTCGGTAAAACACATATTTTATAGCTGCGACACAGTAAATCCAATTTACTTTTTCTTCCCTGTACGTACAATATTATGCTACGTCTTTAAAAAAGTAGATATTTTATAAATTGTCACAAAACAAAGAACCAAAAGCAATAGTTTTAACTTTATTGATTCTGACCGCTAAATATCTAATTTGCCTACAACTCCTTAAATGCACACGGCGTGTGTAATGTTATATTGATATAGTATATTATAGATAGGTGTACTGTGATTTACGTCAATATATAATATAATAATAACAAATGATTTCCAATAGAGTATTTTTAATCGTTATTCTAATATACGAGTTTGGGTTATAGCGGTTTGCTTATTTTGAAAATGGAGGTTTAATTGGTTACAGTGAAAAAGAGCTATATTATATCGCAATTAATTTTTGTGACGTTAAAAACATGTTATATTGTTCGTTGTTTTTTACATTAAAAAAAATGATAATTGCCTACTATTTGAAATGTGGAGTGAAGTGTCGAGGGGAAATATCTTATGCATTATACTCCACTCGATCATTCAAGCTAATTCTTATCAACATTAAAAAAAAATACCATACTTCAAAACTTTATAAAAACTATTGTACGCTGTATACAACCAAGTCTGTCAGCAATTCCAATTACGTAACAGCTCTAATTTTAAATTATCGAGCTTATCCTCCTCCCCCCCCCCTCTTCCAGAAATCGACAAGTTGTAATGACATTAACGCCATTGTATTTTGGTCATATTAAATTGAAATATGTATTATTATTTACTATTGATTGTGTAAACGACTTTACTGTAACGACTCATTAAGTATATTGTATGTATGTAGGAGCCACTTTGGTGTTCGACGTTGAGCTGTTGAACGTTGGTGACCAAGCACCCACCACAAACGTGTTCAAGGAGATCGACCAGGACCAGGACAAACAGCTGTCCAGGGACGAGGTTAGCGAATATCTGAAAAAACAGATGGCAGCGGCCGAAGGCGCGGAGGGCGGTGATGACATCAAGCAGATGATGTCCGACCACGAGAAGCTTGTCGAAGAGATATTCCAACACGAGGACAAGGACAAGAACGGGTTCATATCGCATGACGAGTTCACCGGGCCCAAGCACGACGAGCTTTGATGAGGGACACGGTGGATGTGTTAGTTGGGGAGGGGGAATGGAAATGGTCGGGAGGAGCCGGTTCACGGAATTACGCCGTGCACGTCATCTTATGGCACATTACAATATATTATAATATATATGTATACACATTATGATATCTGGACGCAAGTGCTCGCTTAATCGAAGTACTCCAGCATTATTTTTCTTATTATAATATTATTATTATTATTGTTTTTATTTTAATTACTTTTATTTTTTGGGGAAGTTTGCCAAAAACAAAAAACCAAAATCCCTCTCTGAGAGAAATGTTTTAATTTTATTTCTTTTTATGAATAATATATAATTATATTTATTTGATTCAGACACAAAATTAGCATAATATACATCTTTATAATATTATTATGTATAGTCGTAATTGGACTACTATACTATAAGTATACTATACATTTTTTATAGTCCGCGAATTTTTGTTTAATTGAAAACTTTTGTAAGAAGACTGTTGTAATAAAAATGTTTTATATATACAATTCATACTGTGTTTATTTCGTCTATTTATTAAGTATAAAGTTATCCGCATATAATATACGTTATACTTTGTATATAATATTATATTCATATAGCACCGGTAAATATAACTATGTACCGTCCAACCCCACAATTATAAAGTATATAATATACTTATTATATACATATTATTAATTTAAAGAAAAAAAAAACATTAAGTACCTATTCATCAACAAGCGCAATAGTGGAAACAACATACACGAAACTTAAAACTTTTTAAAAATATAAAGAAAAGATTATTTATCGTACCTATACAGATATACGCAGAACTTTTGATACCCAGCTTTGTTCCTAATGGTAAACCCTACTCATGCCCTACGTTTAAATGCGTAATATACCTACCATACAAATTATGATTTATATGCAACCGTTCATCCACTGCGTTTTCCGCGCACCCCTCCCTCACTTAAATACAGTTGAAATTGATTTCCTCCTCCGACGCACGTGAAACTGAACTGAACAAAATACATACACACAAACGTATCAAAATGTCAATCAAACAACACAATAATTGAATAATATAATATACGCGCAACTCAGAGAACAATGTTGAAATCTATACACTACACTTTATAATAAAATATAAGTAAGTACTTAGGATTATAATACTATATGCATACATAATAATAATATTATATTATATAAACCGAACACAGACGCAATTCGGAGTGGCCGTTTAAATGCAAGGTAAGTACGTGAAAATTTTTTTTCATGTAATGAAAACATTCATTCGATACCTCAATTATCACATTACGTACAAAGACAAATTAATTTTAAGAACAATAAATTATAAATATCGTATAATGTAAATACTAAATACACACAAATTACCTTTTTTGTAAATACTTACTTTTATTGGGAACCACTGCCCTATAATATCTGATATAAACGTGGGTATAGGGTATGAGACGGTACGAGACCTCAAGGGCGGCAGACTCCGGTTAGTCCAAGAAGCATTCAGTTGGCCCAATCGTAGGAGATTTCCCTAACGAACTGTATCGTATTTTAATGTTAGGCATCTCGTTCTAATATCTGTTGTCTATTGTTATAATAAATGTATTATGTAGAATAATTGTTGTAGGATTAAGGACTAATTGTTACAATTATAAATTATAATCCATGTGGCTGATGGGGAAGTAATAGTAACGCAGTTCCCCCTCAGGTAGTCCGATAATACAAATACAGACAAAAATAATGGAAAAAGGTATATAGTGTGATACAGAATGCGACGCTACAACGCTACAACAAAATCAAAACGAAAATCAATATTAATTATAATAGAGGACGATCGATGATCGACTGAAATTTCAATGAGTCATCGGTGTCCTCGTTTCAGAAAGCTCTCACACTATTACATATAGACCAAAGCACACATTATTATTATAATACATGCATACGAGTCGAAATACGATATTTCGAAACGGGGAGGGAAAACGGGTATAGAAATGGCGTTCTACCATTCATTATTATACCCAACATCCTCCAAAAGTTTCGTTCGAACGTTGAACTGATATTCAAGTAGGTACAATATTAGTATAAACTATATAGTTACACAAAAAGCTGCACACTGGGCTCGGTGCTATATTAGTCACTCAGCAATGGACCGAATTTTGGCAAAGATTTAAATAGTACCTATTCAATAATGTATCAAATAGAATAGGGAATGGTGTATGTATATTGAATATGTCAGTGGAACAATTTTACCGTTTTTAAGAGTAAGATTTGATATAATATTTTTTTGAATAAATATTATTATGTACTTTCGCATTCAGTAGATTCGCGGTTTTTATTATTTTTATTTTTTATTTAAATAAACTTGGTATAAACTATAAACACATTAGTTACGACATTTACATTTTCAATTACAAATAAATTAACAACTATTAAATTAGGAAAACAGATATTAATAATGGAAATAGATCCATAATATATAATAATTAAGACATTAGTTAAACTGAAAATGAAACACAATTTGAATATTTTAATGATATTAATGAGGGGCATGGTAGGTATAGTAGTAATGTATAAGATTATATTGAGGAAGTGTTAGACGAAAATTATAAATTAAGGAGAGTTAATGCATTTAACAATAGGTAAGTGCATTTAGATTCACAGTTAAACGGTTATATAGTTTCAAAGGCAACATGCAAGCTTTTGAATAGTTGAGCGATTGAACAGTTTATAGTAACCAGTATACCTAGCCACATAGGTAATAAAATATATAGCAAAATATAATGTGAAAAGTTGTTTGGAATTTGGGTGACAACAAATCATTTTTAATAACCGATATATAATGACTTTAATAGTTTAATACAACCAATGTGTACCTACCTACACCATATTGTGCATGTGATTTGTGAAAATGTTATCAATGTTACTACCAAATACCAATCAAATATGAGGAAATAAAGAACAGTTGACGGTCAGATAATTAAACAATACCTGCACAGTAGTTATATTATATAACTATATATTACCTATATTATATTGCTTTCTATATGATCGGGAAATGGGAATAATACTTTAAATTCAGTTATTTTCATTGTTGTTGTTTTTAAACGTTATTGTGGTCATATAATACATTTTGGCGGTTGTTTTCTCAATATGGTCAGTGGCCAGAGTTAAGTGTTAAGGTGATCATAAAATTATTAGTTTAAGATATCCGCAGGGCTGTAAATTTGTAGAACAATGTCATGTTGTAGGTTATTGTAAATTTGTAAGAAATAGCGTTTCTGTATAATACACATTATATTATTTTGCTCAGCCGAAACGATACAGACACAAAGTCAAAAACTCGAAAACATATTTTCTATACGTATATATATATAATGCCTTAATAATATAAGGACAATCGGGCGCCACTTCACAAAAGTTTCTTGTTTCGTAATCGATAAAACGATATATTATAATATTAGGTATATGAGTGCGTGTGCAAGTGTGTCTAAATGTAAAACAAAAATGGAGGACGAGCAAAACGTTTCTCCTTATGGAACGCGAAAGCGTATATTACTATAAAATCCAGTACACCCATCGATCGTCCGCGTTCCATAAAAATTATAATATAGAACTAGAGGGCTAAGGGGGTATAGGTCCCCCCCATACAAAATTCCTGGCCACACCACTGTATATAGGACCTATTATTAAATTATTGTATACAACTTGTTGGTATTTAAAACCACTAACCAGTGACATTTTTAAAATTTTTTGCTATCCCGAATAAATTAATTTCAGGACAAACATGAAACTATATTAATTTATGATAAGATTTTTTATTCATTATTATACATACAGTGAATATACCTGGCTGGGTAATGAACAATTTCGACAAAGGAATTTTAATATTTTGTTTGATTGTACCAACCAAAAAACTTCAAAAAACAGAACCCGGGTCGAAAGTTGATTGTTTATAACTATTTATTATTCAAGATAGTTACCGTTGAATGGTTCTGACCGTCCTTTTGTAATGCGGTTTGAGATAATTGTTGCTATGTGTTGTTACACACAGTGCTACTAATACAATTACGGTGGTACCCGAAAGCCCAAAATTGATTTGCTCTTTTGTACTGTAACAATTGGATAAAATCACAAAATTCAATTTTATTATTTTGTATTATTAAAATCTACTGCGCTTTAATTGTTTACCAACAATTTAAATTGTATTAGCTTAAAATTTGACGGTCGTAATATTTGATTTTCAGATATTGTGTAAGTATTGATAAAAATAACGTTCAGTAGAATTATATTTATTGGATTGATTATAGTAAATTGTAAACACGTGCATGCAATATTAAAGCATGGAACGTACCTATATTCTAGAAAAAAATGTCTCGACCACTTAGAAAACGGTGGGCTTCAAATTTAAAATTTAATACTAATAGGTACTTCGTTTAATTATTATAAAACTTAGTCAATAATAATAGGTGTAATAATACCTATATTTTATTTAAATAAAACTAACTTGGTTTATTTTTAGCAAAATATATTAAAGTTTATGAGTGGTTTTTGTTTGCGATAGTATATAAGCATTAAGAACCAATTGATGACGGTCTTTAAGTTATCATCTACATATAATATTATGATAACCTAATTATGATGAGATTTTTTAAGTAGACGAAAAACTAGGTTCTTGAAAAATAACAGTGGGCTCGTATTATAGACGTCTGCTACATATTATACTACCAAATGCTATCTGCAGAGTTGTGCTAGACGAGACTTTTTGAGATTTCCCCTACGTGCGCGTATCACTGAAAAAATTTACTTCGTACAAACCTTTCCATCCGCTAAGAATATTCAAAATAATAATAAACAATACAATTATTTATAAAATATATATTGAACAATGCGCTAACGATAAATTGTTTTACAAATAAAAATGTACATTATAATATATATTATGGTATCCGGATATTTCCCCCCCGGACATTTTCCCACCGGCTGTTTTCGGCGTAGTAGGACATTTTCCCCCGATAAATTTTTGGATGCGGACATTTTCCCCCCGTTTTTTTTTTTGTTTTTTTTTTATATTATTTACCTTCGAATATAAAATTATTATCTTTAACTAAAAAGTCTTTAATCTTAATTTGTATTTTATCCATGATCACAAAACAAAAATGTACAACAATGATTTTTATTTTAAAACGTATATAACCACTATAACCACTAAACCACTACTAAACTGCTTTGAACAGTTTTGATATAAAATATTGACTCAATCTTCATAACGATGTAAGATTGTATAGAATGTTATCTTAACAGTCTTAGTAATTGACTGGGGTTTGGACACAATTTTAGATTTCAATGTTAACCATCTAATTCAATATTAGTATACTACTATTTTACTTTTATTTAAAATTATATTTTTACTTAACTTGTTTTAAATATTATTTATTTATTATTTTTTTTATTGAAATTAAGATTGAAGACTTTTTAGTTAACGTACAGTTTTTACAAAAATAAAAAAAATAAATATGAACAAAAGCTAAAAAATATGTGTTAAAGATAATAATTTTATATTCGAAGGTAAATAATTAAAAATAAAAAAAATAAAAAAAATAAAAAAATACGGGGGGGGAAATGTCCGCATACAAAAATTTAGAAATGTCCTACTACGCCGAAAACAGCCGGGGGGAAAATGTCCAACATTCATATATTATATGTACCCACATTTTTATCATGGCAAGTAAGATTTATAACAACACTGAAGCAAAACCTTGGTATTTTTAACAAATACGTAGCAAAAATAAAAGTCATGATATCGTATGGCATTCTTAATTTGTTCAATCGCATCGGTCGGGTATCGAAACGTGCCACACTACACAGGCTTCGCGCAATGTTATTAAAACGCATTTGAATTTTAGCTGCATGAAAGTAAATAATAATATCTTTCACATCGTGCAGTGGGTTAGGTGTGGAGCCGGGAGCGCTGAAATAGACTTGTAATTTCGAAAGATGAAAACTGTAGCTTATATAATATAAACACACGCGGTAATTCGCATTATCCGTTTCGTCTCGCCCTTGCAGAATTAGCAAAATAATAATAATTGAAGGAAAAATATGAATATAATATGTTTAGGTCTTTGTTATACACGACGGGATACCTATAACCTCAAACGTAGATTCAACAGTTTGTAGGACAATATTAATTGTCCCGGCGTAAAATATATTATATATATTAGTTAGCTTTATATTTTAACTTATTTTGATCATAATAGTAAAGTAATACCCACTTACAACAAACAAAAAAATATTTTATTTATTAAATATATTAACACGAATAACTCAATCTAGGAAATTCAATGTACTCATTCATATATGAAGCTAATATTTATTATTATTGTAAGCTAATAAACTTAGTTGTTGATGCTGTACCAAGAATACAAAAAAAAAGAAGATAAATACCTACTTACATGCCCATCATCGTATCTTATCATTAGTAATTCACATATTGAAATCGCGTAAATCGTTATTAACATACTTACCTATTAATAATTACTTTACCAAACTACCATAGAAGTTTTTTTTTAAAAACCGACAAGGACTATGTTAAAAACTATAGGTACATTTTTCGGTATTTTTTTTTAACGATTCATATTATCACAATTTGGTTAGTCATCCAAAAGAGTAATGCAATAACATGCTGCAGTACTGCAGTATTATGCATAAGTACAAATGTACAATATACGTAGAGATTTTCTCTTGGATAACCGATTCCAAGTCGCCGTCGGTAGTTGCAGCAGCGGCGATGTGTGGAAGAACGAGAAAGGATATAATAATAATAATAATAATAATAATAATAGTACGAACAACAACAACAAATACCTTTTACGTCACTCAGTTATAATAGTGTAGATACTATATAGAAAGTCGACTGGGGTAGAGAAAGCGAGCGCGCTAGCCCGACGACGACTCTCATAATAATAATCACTATTTATATACCTAGGTACATAACATACGGACGAGAGATAAACATCACGATGACGGTGACTCGGCGGCGATCAGCTGCAGGGCGCCAAGCTATGTAAGTCTCGTGTGCATCGGATATATTAATACTCGTTGTAACAATTACAGTCAACACAATGAAATAATATTAATAACAGTAAAATAAAGATGGGTACACCTACGTGTGGTCGTGCCTTAATCTGGTATGTACCACGGTAACCACGTATGTGTTATACATTATATGGTAGGTACTTATAGGTGCATCCATGTCAATCGCCAATCACTTTTCCCGGTATTTCGCATGCATGCGCATCATTCGTCGTTAGTGCAAAGAGGATTTTAATGTATAAGTACATTATTCGACATTTTCGTTATTATTCAAATTCCAACATTTTACTTTCGACTTGTTAGTCCACCATTTGTACAGTCTAATACATAATATTTTTGTCGGTGAAACAAATATTATAGGTATCAACGTTAGATTTTTTAAACTCCAACCCATATTATTATGTATGTATAATTTGTACCACAATATTTTTATAACATCGTTATAAATATGATTTTCGGGATAAGGATGAAAAAATAAGGGCAATAGTAAAATAGACATTAGGAAAAAAGCTATAATGTACCTACTTTTCAAATCAACGTGTATAATACGCCTTTAAAAGAACCTCAAATCTCAGTGTATAGTCTTCCAACTTGGTGGGAGCAGTATTATATAACTTGTATATAATCACTATAAAATATATAATATGCAGCTGCACCGCACAAGAATAAAATACAATATAAATAAATTACTCACTAGATCGTTTTCGTTCCTATTCTCGTATAAAATAATATAATATCATTTCTAATATTTTATATTTACATAACTGCAGCGCAGCTACCGTGGGCGAACGTGATGCGAAGTGGCGAGAAGCGACCGGAAACGCGCGATACATCATCTATCGCCACTGCGACCGTGGCACTCACGTAAGTCCTCGGGCCGGAACGCCCAGAACAGAATAGAAATCATGTGTAAATGTATAATAATGATATAATAAATAATTTATATTATTGTATACCGTCGTCGAGTCTCCGTCGTCGTCATACCGCGGAGGCGTCTCCGCTCTCAAACCCATTACGATAATAATAGTATTGTGATAGGTACTTATATATCATATTTTTGGTATAAATATAATAGTGAAATGAATTATGCGAATTGCGGGCTGCTTTGATCAGCTTTTCCAGAGACTTTTGTAGGCGGGACGTGACGTTAGGACTTGTTTAGACACCGCGCGGCGACGGTGAAGTACGAAAACGTTTCCGAAGTGACCCGCCTTAAATGCAGTGCACATTTAAAACAAATTGAAACGATAATAATATTATGAAGGTTAAGTGCCGAGGGGATATCGAATTATTAATAACATTTTACTAACGGTATAGTGATAAAATAAAATTGTTGGTATATAGGTATTATACGACGTATAAACATAAACTGAGCTCAGCGATTTCCCTGCCACTATTCAATCTTCGCCGTAAATATATTTCCCAGAAGGTGATACTTTTAAAATTAAACACTCGTCACCCCGCAAAGAATTTATGCTTTTGGAAGTATTTGTCATCACATATAATTTAAATAGACGCTAACAAAACTACGTTTTTAATGAAATTATGTATGCTTTACGAGATAAGTACTGAGTGTTAACTGTTAAATGAATCACCCTGTATGTAAAACGAAAAGAAAAATAACCGGGTAAAAATGGTTTACGTGTGGATTACCGATGCACGCTGTGTTTTGACGGGTTGTTCGCAATATCATCAATTATACAATACAAGAGCGGTTCGCGGTAGCGCGCAGGATAGGCAGCGCATGTCGTAAAACGTAAATAAAAATAATAATAAAAACAGGTAAGCGATAAATACCCGATTGCAGTACGTATATTATGCAGTTTATTACTACCGTGGACTGTGGTTCCCATACATAATCACGAACAAAAATATACCTCGTATATTAAATAAAAGGGTTTTTTCTTTTATAAATATTTATTTAATTACAACTTCAACTTATAATTTTATAATCTGAATTAGAATACTTATAATATTTATGAATATAACGTCATGTCGAGTGTCGACGTATAAAAGATAATATCAAATAGGTATATAGTATTTCTTGTAAGCAAATTGTACATTTTAATGCTTGCCCTTAGGTTGTACGTCATCATTTAAAGTTTAGATGAAAGCAGCGGTTAAATGGAAATATTCGCGCTCGTCTCGAAATCTGAGGTGCACTATTCCACTCATCCAAACTGAAAAATTTTTATTATTAAAAAAAAAAACTATTTATTCAATATTCGAAATGTACAAACAACAATATTTATTGTATGAAATTATAACGTCACGGGTATTTACAAATTACAAAAACCTAAGAAATTAAATTATGAAAACTTACAAAAATAAAAACTTTTACAGGTAGAAATAATAGATAATTGACAATACCCTACATATAGGTACTTAAAACTATGTGAAAACATTTTTTTGATCGAGTTAATTTAGAGTGCTCTATTAAAACAATCACCCTATATCACCCTATTCTGCAAATATATTAGGATTTATGTGCGTATTATAGGGATTGTTATACATGCATATAATAATGTACACAACTACCAAACAACGGATAAACATCTAATTTTTCACTTTCTTCTGTGGTTCTATACAACTCTTATATTTATTATACGTATTTATTGTGAAACGGAATAGCGCGAAAAACTATGGTAACATTATTGAACACTTTACCTTATTATTTAAATATACAGGGTGATTTACCAAGCATATGCTTACCCCTATTTTTTCCTTTAGTAATGAAATTATTGGATACGTTTTTGAAGTTTTTTTAAATTCTTAAATTTGTTTGTACTACTTTAAGAATAGGTATCGTACTATGCCACCAACTTCTATTTTTCAAATGACAACCCCTCCTCTCTTTTTAACCCATGATTTTCCGCGATGTAATGTTTGTCATGTGATAATTTTTATGAAAATGTTTTCGTATCAGAATTTAGAATCAAAATTCGAACGAGTAGTTTTGAGTTATTTAACTTTGTGTAGGTATTAAAGATAATACTATAATAGGTCTATGATAATGGGTTTGTAAGATATGAGTGCTATGGGGATTGAAAAGTGTTGGTAATTAATATTAATCGATCAACATTAATCATTTGTAAAAATGGTCCAAGTATAATAAATACTAGATCCAATATTACATCTGTTTTATAAAACTATTTTTAAGAGCTAAGTATTATCCTTAGAATAAACATATTAGTTACTCGTTCGGTTTTTAGATTAGGTGGCTAGGTATATAAAGTAAATACCAAACAACTACTAAACACTAAATAATTTACAGTTAAAAAGAGGAGTTCTCATTTGAAAAACAGAAGTTTGTATCGTATTATGAGTCTTTGTCTCTTTGAGTGTAATTTAAAAAATTAAAAACCAGAATTTGAATAATTTCATCGTTAAATGAAAAACATAGAGGAGAGCATGGTTTTTTAATCACCCTGTATGGTGTATTGACGTCCACTTTCAAATCTTCCCGTTTAAATGCGTTTAAACATTAAACATAATAATAATATTACTATAGGTAGGAGATACCTACTGTGTATTTGCATTTTGCTCATGTGAATAATATATACGTTTACTCGAACTAATAGAATATTTTCATTTTTAACTGGAAACTACATGTTTGCAGTAGCCTGTATAGTGGGTGCAATAATAATATATATGGTAATATTACTGATTTGTAGTGAAATATATATTATATAATAATCATTCAATAGGCATAATACGCGTAATGTTCGACTTTATATAAATTATTTATTCGTATTACGTTTACTTATAGTATCTATATGTATGTAAAGTAGGTAATAGTAATTATATTATAATGCACTCGAGTGGTTGCATCGTTGAGGACAACGGTTTCCCCCCCGTTTATGACTACGAAGTAAAAGTGTACGTATATACAAGTAAAATATTCTATAAATGTTCTGACTTCTGAGAATATTAATTATGATAATATTATAAACCTAGGTAGAGGTACCTACTACCTACATCTAAACCTAATATAAATTCATATATTTTTCAGCACGACCGGTGTTTAATAGTATGGTTGTTTTATTGATTGTAAGGCCATTAGAGAGAATTTAACCCATATGAACATATAATAATATGCACCACGATTTGCAAGTGTAAGGTATACGAGGGACCAATTCGTCGTCCGTAGACCGTATAGGCACAGTTGACGATGCGTGGCATATTATCGTATACACTCAGACTCAAAGGGCTGGTTTTAAAAACAATTCAGCATCGTTTGAAATCGACGTTTAGTATAGAAATGAGTTTTGTATGTTGGATAACTTGGATATATTATTGTATAAAGTGTAAAATATGTAAATTGTATTTTATAATAGTTTGCAGTCGCGTTCGGTTTTTACGGAAACTATCTGTGGAAGCGTAAGTCACACCTCTAAAGCAGCGTCCAAACCAAAATCATTTATCAA
This sequence comes from Metopolophium dirhodum, assembly GCF_019925205.1. Lineage (NCBI taxonomy): Eukaryota > Metazoa > Arthropoda > Insecta > Hemiptera > Aphididae > Metopolophium > Metopolophium dirhodum. The sequence continues at coordinate 403,947 of NC_083566.1, read as the reverse complement.
TAGAATATGTATCTGACAATGTCGCGAACATTCGATTACGTTACCTATCGGTGATGAGGGTAAATCAGAAACATTGTCGGACAAATGTATCATTGGACTGGACGAGGCGACCCCAAAGCAGGTCGTATACGAACCAAAATATATCCTGCAGTCACACTCAAACTGCGGCTATCCGACCTTTTTTATGCGAAATTGGCACAATAACAAAAAACACACTAATTCAAAATTATATTTAATTATAGGTATACACTATACACAATAAATCAAAAAATTGTAAATAATTATTAATTTATTTTAACTTTTCTGAATACACCCCTACGACCCTACACATAACCACCATTCTATTGTGGCCCGCGCAAGGTAATGGACATTTGTAGGTCTATACAACCCAATTAAGCAGAACATTTTCATATTTGTCAGTTTTATTGTTCCCTTATTAAGAAGCATGGTGAGAAGGGTGGTTAGGTTTACCTTGATTTGTTTTTACCAACAAACAAAAAGGGATCTAACGATTTAATGTGTTATATTATATATATTTTTTTAATATCTATGATAAAGTCTGAGGATTTGAGTCCCAATCCTTGCACCTCTACGGTAGTTGTGGAACTGATAATATAAAATCAATAACAATCGTTTCTATTGTGATCGAAAAAAAAAGTTTCACAACGACATACCTTATACCTATATGTATATCGCTATACTATGTTTTCGGTGAATTTATAAAGTTTTCCCAAGCGTAAAATATGGTTTCGATAGGGTTAAAAAATAAAACAGTCAGCAGATAACTGCTCGCGAGAGACCGCAATTAAATAAAACACGCGAGAACATTCAACCTACTGTACAAAAACTTGTATAAAAGTGAGTCAATTGAAGCACAGTTTAGTCTTGGACCAGTGGCGTAGCCAGAAGGGGCCAGATAGGGGCCCCCTGCCCCTCCCCCAATCGGCCGTTTGTTTTTTAATATTGATTTCATATCAGTAAATCCATATACTATAAATAAAAAGTATATGAGTATAATGTATATATATATTCTGCTACCTAGTGTAACGTCTCCACTCCACATGTCGCTTCGTATGCTGCTTGGGTGTCGTTCTGTTTATATTTACGAAGTCTCGGGGACTAGACCTCGGAGTGTGATATTATTACTAGAGATCAAGGTTACCTTATGTGAAGCAAAGTACTCAACGTATATATATATATATGTATTTGTTATTAATAATTATACTACAACATATTTTTACAATCTTATATTATAAACGAGGGTTACCTACCGATCGGGCTGTGGTGTGTCTAGGGTGCTGATATCCAATGTCGGTTGAGGCGGTCGTCCGCTGGTCCTCTTCAGGTCACCCATCGACTGCCACTGTTGACCTTTGCGACAGTGCAAGACCTCAAAATTGGAGATATTTCAATTTTCAACTAATTTTATTAAGATGTTCACTCGCTATAATACTGATTGCTTTTATTAAAAAATCTTCTAGGAAAATGTTAATTGTAGATTCGACATAATAATACTTAATATTGAAAATATTTACCTTATATTTATTAAGTTGTTGTCAATAAATTATTATAAATAAAAAGTTGTTAAATATATTATTCATTTCAGTAGGATGTATTTAGTATTATTAGTATTTTGGTCATAAAATAAGTAGGTATACGAATTATCTCTATTATTTTTTCTAGTGAAAACAATACAAATTTAACTATACTACCCCCTCCCCTCCCCCCATTGGCCTATCATCTAGGTTAATAAATTGGACGGTTTTTAAATATTGTGTCGTAAAACTTGGAAAAAACAACCCCCCCCCCCCCCCCCCACAAAATGAAATTCTAGATCCACCACTGCTTTCTAGGCTAATATTATGGTGTATTTAAATCATTGTAAAACAAATACGCAATTTCAAAAGCGTATTCTACCCTATAGGTAGGTATGGTCGTATGGATAACTAAATTGGTAATAAAATTACCTAGGTACGCTGAATTATGTAACATAATAAATGGTTATATATGTGTAGGTTTTTGCGCCGCGTTATATTCCGACAGGCAACAATTAACACCAATCAGATTTCTAATCGGAGAGAGAAATTCAAATAAGTAATTCCTATGCCTGCACCTCACAGTGTATATAAAATATATATAATATACAATATATTAGGCACCATAATAATACTATACAACTCGCACAATAATATTATTATATAGGTATCTCTATTTAACAATTAATAGTAAATTTATATCCGTATAATACATTAATACTCGACAGCCCGCCAATATTATATTATACCACGCACGTACTATAATACGTGTATTATACTATAGACACATAATATATTATACTGATGGATATTTTTACCTCCACCCGAGTCTCAACACTTTCGACTCTCGTTCTCATACTTTATTTCCGACAGCCAAAGACTGCAATTTATTATTAAATTATAATTGTCGTCACAACTACTCACCAGAAAGACGCGTATTATATGACGGCGTATAACAGATGTAGGAACCTAACGACAGGTACACGTGGCGTGTATGGTGTATTACTTAAGTACAAGTAATAATATTTTGTTGGTCTTTCGTGTTTAAGTGCTGGGTATAAGTAAAACGCGGTAGTCAGAACTCTTCTTTATATGTAGCCAAATTGTTTTATCGTTATATTAATCAATAACCAGTCACTGTTTCGTTACTATCTTATTGTTGAGCCCTTAACCTATATAATAAATTTATGTTTAAAAAATGGTACTTTTCCTGAAAAATTTAAACTTGCCATTGTTAAACCTTAGTTCAAATCAGGAAATAATGAAACATTGTCAAATTATAAGCCTATATCCATGCTCTCAAGATCTATTGTCTTTAAGATGTACAAATTAAAAAAAATTATACCTACTGACAGTGGCGTATTTAGGAATTTGTCATGGAGGGTCCAGATATTTTTCAGAAAACAGAGCCGCGAGGACAAAGCCCCCCTACCACCCAAATACACTTTTTTTAAAATAAATATACCATATTTATAAGACGATATAAAATGTTTGAGTTTTTAATTATTAAATAATAATATGTACAAAACAAATTTAAAAAAGTGGGTTAGTGGATGTTGCTCTACTGTACAGTAGGTTACAAGTGGGTCACTATATAATGGATTGTATTAAACTTGAATTCAATGATATAACATCATTGTATAAGAAAAACGATTCTGAGCGGAGACGGTTTGTCAGTCTGGATATTTTATATTATTATTATTTATTTTAGCCTATAAGTTGGATTGATATTATAATATTTTTTTTTTCATTCGTTTCTATGGTGATAAACAAAGCGTTAGAAATTAAAATCCCATTTTTAGGTGGTTTTTCGTATTTGTTCGGTGGTTTTTTCCGTAGCATTAAAATACTATTGAGAAAATAAAAAAATAAAAAACCTAACCTAACCTCCCTAAAGTACCATCTTGATCCAACTTGCTAAAAGATAAGGTACTATGTATTGAAATCGAAGCACTCCTTCTGGTAGAAATTTTTCTATACAGGATGAAAAAAAATAATAAACACCATTGTAAAACCACTAGCTTCATCGCTCCGTCCAGAATCTAAAATAGTTATGTTACTGGCAATGTTCAAAACTACAAAATATTTGAATTAAAAATGAACTCGGTATTTTTAAACCATTTTCGGTACCAAACTCATAACAAAAAAAAAAATCACGATATTAACTGAAAACGTTGATAACTGAAGCTTCGTAATTTTTTTACAAAATCCTTCGTATCTTATGATAAAATTTGTTTTCTTATGTAAAAACACAACATTTAATATGTATGAGACACGAGTCGAAGAGGGGGAGGGTCCAGACCCCACGGACACCCCCCCTCCCGTAAATACGCCACTGCCTACTGAAATGATGCATACTATTTATCAAGCTTTATACAAATCCATTATTCAATATGGTTTAATAATTTGGGGAGGTTGTGCTAATAACTCTTTGAGACCTTTAGAAGTGCAACAAAACTTGATGGTAAGATTATGTCTAAATAAAAAAGATTTAATAATTATATTGAACTTAATGCACTTCCGGTCAGGTCTCTGTACATGCAATTTGCCATATTACACGAGTTAAAAAAAATTAGAATTCAAAGAAATTATTAATGTACGTGAAATAAGGGCGTATGACATTCACGTTTCGTACACTAAAAAAGATTTTGGTAAACATTTCATAAACTATCTAGGTCCAACTATGTTTAATTATATGCCTTTACTTCTTAAAAAAGATATTTTTCTTAACGTTGAAAAAAATTTATTAGGTTATTTAAATAACAAAAAATTGTATTAAACCACTTAATAAAAAATCTTAATTTGTAGACTTAAAGTCATAGTTTACTTAGAAAATTAATCTTGTAGTTTTAATGTTATATTCATCAGTTTTTTTATTTTATTTTTTGTTTTTCTTTCTATAATTTTATTTTAAGTTTGTAAACATGTACCTAACTTATTTACCCCACTACAAGCTACGCTTATTGGGGTAAATTAATCAAATTGTATTATGTATTTCTTTTTTACTATGTATGGTACCTATTTGATTTTCTAAATAAAAAAAAAAATAAAAAACTTTACCGGAATGGTTAGTATTATGTATTTATGTATGATTAGCACAACTAACATACGCATTATAGGTAGCCCGGGTATACAAAATAATTAACTCTAACTTCCAAATATTTTAAGTATTTCAATAATAAAATAGCAGTTACAATATTGACACCTTAACTAAATATTAATCTATAATTTTAGGACACACGATTTTTTATTTACCCTGAGACTAAGGACGGCCTTGGCTATGCGTAGGTACAGATTACTCATTAATATTATTGAGTGTTGGATACAAATATAATTTAAAATATTAACAAACATTTTATTCTTATATGTATTACAATTTGAACCCGTGCACATCGTTTCCCGTTAAATGTACCAACTCTATAATATGACTCAAACTTTGTTCAATTCGTTAATTAATATTCGGTGTATGGTGTTCAAATTAATCTTAACTTTTCTGTTGCCCGGAATAAAACTTCTGATTTGCAGCAATATATTATTAGGTAGGCAATTTACCTGCGGTAGATCGGACTCCGTACTGTTTGTACGTAAGTGTATGATTTAACTCTAAAGTACCAAAGTTATACCAAGATTGTCGTATTCTATCTATGGTGGATTAATATAATCAATTAATACAAAATCCTAACCTAACCTAACCGTACTAAAATCAGATGAATAAAAAAAAACCAAATTTAACCATTTTTAAATTAGGTTATATTCTTCCCAGAGGTCTAATCTACACATAAACATTCATTTATATTATATATATTAAAAAAATAATAATAATAAAAATCAACAAACATGCCCGATTAACCAATAGCAACCAATATATAATACACTATTATTATTTTAATCTGCAACAATAAACTAAATTTTTTAATATTTAGTTTATTTTTTTTTCTGGACAGATGTCACCACTGTTGTATTTTTGACATCCATATTTCCTACTTTTCCAGTGGATTTTCCCAAAATTTTCTTTCATAAGAACCTTTTCCGTGATATACCTACTCTTTTGTTTAAAAAAAAATCAAAAAGATCTGATAAGTAATTCCAGAGTTTAGCCTGTAGAGAGATTTTCATTTCACATTTATATAGTTAGATTACCATATTAAATACGAAGTTTTGTGTATTAAGTTTTGATACTGGATCAGTACCTATTTGACATTTGTAACCTAATAATTAATATTACATAAATCATAATTTAATAACATTAATTATATAAGTACCTACTTCAAGTTTTATTTAACATTTTTTATAATAATTAAAAATGTATTACAGTATACGTTTCGACTTTATTATTATTATTATTTACTTTGTTCTAAGATAAATCGAATGAATCTTTCCTTACGCCAACGGTTCATAATAGAAAGAAACCCTAGAATAAAACGACAGATATTATTAATTTAGGTATTCAAATTATTATTATAGGAATACTATAATAATAAGTTATTTAGAATTTAGTATTTACTACACCTACATGTCTTGAACACCTAATTTTTTAGATTCTGAGCGAAGCGATGAATGTATTGATTTTACAATGATGTGTGTTTTTTTTTTTTATTTTTTTTTATTTTTGTGTCTGTCATCACCTTTTAGGACAGTAAAAATGCTTGGATTTTCTTCAATAGTAACTTTTCTGATAGGAAAGTGAATCTAGTTGGTACTTTGGGGGGTCAAAAGTAAAAATTTCCCAGTAGTTTTCACAAGCGACGTGAAAAACAAAAGAAAAATTAAGGAAAAACGGGAATTTTTAGTTTTCGAGAAAATAGATTTTGGTTTTTGGTGTAACTCTAAAACAAATGACCGTAGGGACATGAAATTTTGACTGAATGTTTATATTAGCATTTTCTGTACACCATAAAATTTACAAAATATTGTGACTCTTTTTGAGCTGTTTACGGACATTGTCAGTTTTCAATTTTTTTAGTTTTTTTTTCTATAAATATCAATAAAATTTTATCTGTTGAGTAAAAAAGCTTGAAAATTTGATAGAAGGCTCCTAGGTTATTGTTTCAAAGGCAGATGAAAAAAATTAAAAATCCTTAGTCACAGTTCTTATTTATAAGCATTTAAAGTTCAAATTTTGACAAAATACAGAAAGTTCACGAAAATTAGCAAACTATTTTGAGTTGAGAATTCATAAAAATTTTTCTTTTTAAATCTAAGATTTGAAAATGTAATGTAAGATTACTCATAAGTTTGTCTACCTATATCAAAAAAAAAATGTCTACAAGAAACTTAAATTACATTTTTATGAGCGTCTGAAATTTATATTTTTACAACATTTGATGTTCACTCGATTTCTCATGTAACAATTTTCTTATTTTATTGTAATTAAAAAACGAATGACTGTAGATACTTGAAAATTTCACTGAATGTTTATATTAGCATTTTCTATACACGATAAAATTTTGAAAATATTTTGACTCTTTTTGAGCTGTTTACGGACATTGTCAGTTTTCAATTTTTTTAGTTTTTTTTTCTATAAATATCAATAAAATTTTATTTGCTGGGTAAAAAAGCGTGAAAATTTAATATAAGGCTCCTGATATTATTCTAATAGTAGTTAAAAAATATTAAAAATACATAGGCAACATTTTTTTTTATAAGCATTTAAAGTTCAAATTTTGACAACATTTATCAAATTTATAATTTATTAATTATTTTGTGGTTAAAAATGTATAAAATGTTTAACTTTTATGGCTAAGGATTGAAAATTTAAAACAAGGCTCCACGTAAATAGGTTATACATAAATAATTACTTTATTCACAATAATATCATCAAATATACTTGGTAATATCATAGGCTGACTGACCGTTTTCGCTCAGAATCGTTTTTCTTATACAATGATATTATATCATTGAATTCAAATTTAACACCATCCATTACAGTGACCCACTTGTAACCTACTGTACAGCAGAGCGACATCCACTTATCCACCTTTTTTTTCTTATTAGTTAACCCGCGGCTACTTATTAGGCCATTGGGTGGTTTTTAAACTGTGGGGGAGGGAACAGTAGGTGTAAACACGTGTATGTAGTTTTGGCAGATTTTCAAGTGGGCACCCGTAGGTATCGCTCATGCCGGGGTGGGGGATGGCGGCACTTGTTCTCCGGACACCGTGACTTGCCCGAAGAAAAATGCCACCCGCGGCCGAGGAATCGAACCAGCGTCGGTGTGCGTTGCAACCAATGCTTTAGACCGCTCGGCCACTCCGTCCCCCACTCCTAATTTGTTTATATAAAAATAATTATTTTTATTACTATTTAGATCAAGTTTTTTATGCTACAAAGATGTCACGAACACTATCATTTTGAGGTTTGTGGAATATGTAAGATTAATCTAAGAGTTTACTCAGGAATTACTTATCAGATCTTCTTGATTTTTTTTTAAACGAAAGAGTATATCACGGAGAAGGTTCTTATGAAAGAAAATTTTAGGAAAATCTACCGGAAAAGTAGGAAATATGGAAGTCAAAAATACAACAGTGACATCTGTCCAGAAAAAAATAAACTAAATAATAAAATAAAAATTAGGTTGATTGTTGCAGATTAAAATTATAATACCTAATGTATTATATATTGGTTGCTATTGGTTAATCGGACATGTTTGTTGATTTTTATTATTATTATTTTTTTTATATATATAATATAAATGAATGTTTGTGTGTAGATAGACCTCTGGGAAGAATATAGGCTAATTTAAAAATGGTTAAATTTGGTTTTTTTAATTCATCTGATTTTAGTACGGTTAGGTTAGGTTAGGTTAGGATTTTGTATTAATTGATTATAGCTACACCGTAGTTGGAATTAAATAAATAACGACAAACTCGGTATAACTTTGATATTTTAGAGTTAAATCATACAGTTACGTACAAACAGCACGGGGTCCGCGATCTACCGAAGGTAGAATGCCTACCTGATAATATACTGCTGCGAATCAGAATTTTTATTCCAGGCAACAGAAAAGTTAAGATACATTTTTAACACCGTACACCGAATATTAAATAACGAATTGAACAAAGGTTGAGTCATATAGAGTTGGTACATTTAACGGGCAACGAAGTGCACGGGATCAGCTAGTATATTATATAAACATATTTTTTTTAAATAGAGTCTTAACGTATAATAATTAATATAATATTATAAAAACCTCTTTTGCCATGGCGTGACCTATTCCGAACAAAAATATAATATCAACTGGTCTTATAATTATTGATATGATGTCGATTATTACATGACTAATATTTTTTGTGTCATTGTTTTAATTAAGTATAACTTTATAGAACAATAAAAAATTTATTAGACCAACATTAATTGATGCAATAAAACTCACTATGACTGGAAAACCGTATATTGATCTATTTAAATTGTTTAAGCATTCTATAACTTCCAAATACAAGTCTCTGAAGGTACTAATTGTTGATATAATTTTAGGGATTTGTTGATTTATTATGTACACCGTCCATTTTATATTTTTATGTATGAAATAAGTAGTTTGTATTCATAAAATTCAACGCATTCACAAATTATTGTAATCCACCCTGCGACCTAAAACAATATTTGAAATATAGGAACGAATTTCTCATTAATGTGCTTATTTAAAAGTATAAATGTAATTATATATTATTATACAATCATTTCATTGAAATTGACTACATTTTTTGAGGGGACTCAAGCCCCCCTTCCCATAGGCCATATTGCTTAGTACCACAGAATATAAAAATTAATACTAATTACTAGATTTTGAACTGGGGGGACTTGACCGGCATTTGGGGGGACTAAGTTCCCCCAAGCCCCCCCCCCCCTATTTGCGCCAATGCATTTCAACTCTCAAATTTACTAAAAATAATAATATTTTAACATGTATTTGAAAAACAAGAAGACACGGATATCGATAAATGAAGAACAAATAATTTACACAAATAATTCATCTATAAGATTCGACAGTACTAAAATATTTTTAGTTGTTGATGATTTATGTATGAGGATCTTATTTTAAATAAAGTAGATCCAAAACATATTAAATGCTATAAAATGGACACGAACTCGAAAAATTGAAAGCCAATTAAATTTTATTTTTATCAGCTTGACCACATTCAGATGTATTAATTTGTCGTGAATTCCTTCAAGTTTAGTCAATACCATGATAGTTTATTATCGAAAAGTAGGCGCCACACATTGGAAAAGACTGGCCCAATTAACATCAACTCATAGCAACTTATCATTACTAACGACGTAACGTCAAACATGTCTGGATCAATAATTTTGTCCTGTAAAATATGATTTTTTTTAAATATTACACATATTACTATATTTAGTAAATTAATACTTAGTACGTAGCAAGTACATAATATTATATAATATGTAACAATGTAACATATTATTTAAACAGATATTAATAAATTATTGAACATTTAATATTATTAATATAAATGTTAATGAATCAATACAGTGGGCTAAATGGTAGGTTACATGCTATTATTTTATCTCTAACTAGCAGACATCCCATTTATTTATAGTAACATTTTTATTTATTGATTCATAAAAATAACATACTTAAATAAAAATATGATAATGAATTTATATACAATTTTTGTGTGGACAAAGGAAATATTGCACCTTGATTATCACTATTATTATTATAACTAATAAGTAATAACTATTATGCTTGTAGCACGTACGTACTGTACGCGTATTATATATAGACATAGAATATACTATAATCTTGGATATTTGTACCTACTACCTCCACCCGAGCTCAGCACTCTCGGCTCTCATTCTCGTACCTTTATTTCCGCCAGCCAAAGGCTGCAATTTATTATTACATTATTGTCTTCACAACTACTCACTATTATAGACAGATGTGTATTATATTATGACGGTGTATATTAGAGGCACCCAGACAAGTATACATTGGGGGGGTTCAACACCTCCCACCCCGAAAATTAATAGTTGTGTAATTTATTTATATCAATCATCGATAAATACAAGATAAGGACTTCTATGAACCTCCTCGAATTTTATTTTGTGTACATACCTGTAGGAACCCAATGATAAGTACAGGCAGCGTGTAAGTGCTACTGTGCTAGCAAACGTGGTAGTCGAGTATGCCCATTTATGGTCGGTTGTAAATTTGGATATACACGAATTGGTTCTCATCATGCCGAAAAAAATGTACATCCAAATTATTGCTTGTCCCACTTAGATTTTACAAATAAATTTCAAATTTCAAACAGTTGTAAATTAATTTTTTTTTTTTAAAGTTGAAATATAACGTTATTATTCGGTTATGGTTCATGTTATCTTATAATATATACCATAATTAACAGGTATATAAATAATAAATACATTTTAGAATAGAAATGTATGAAAATGTTTAACTACCCCTACTAAATATAGACACTGCTTAGGTTAATCTAACCGCTCTGTAAATGATACGCGAGACACAAGTTAATTTTAAGAATCACAATGGAAACCGGTATTGAAAGTAATTGTGGCACAAGAACAGTTGATTTTAATTTTTGGATTGAATTGTGAAATAATGGACTTAGGTCCATTAGGTATACGTCGGAGGTGTACAGCTAAAAACTGTACGGAAAAAGTTTGCTATTATTTTTTAAAAAACTTACAGTTGTCATTGTTTTATAAGTACCTACACTCCCTAGCCAATTACTTGGATAATCGTAGCCTATAGGTATGGATATAACTAAATTGGCAATAAATTTACCTACGCTGTATTATGTACCATGGTATTGGTTATTCAAGTGTAGGTTTTTACGCCACGTTATGTTCCGACAAGCAACAATTACCTATCACCAATCGGATTTCTAATCGGAGAGAGAAATTCAAATGAATAATTCCTATTCCTGTACATTATATATAATACAGTAGCCAGTATAGGTGCCATAATAATACTATACAATTCATACAATAATATTAAACACCTCTATTTAACAATTAATGGTAAATGTTGATATACCGGGCGTATACGCGACAGCCCGCCAATATTATATTATAGCACGCACGTACTATGTCTATATATGCGTGTATTGTACTATTGTGTATAATGTACCTACTATAGTGATGGATACAGCATATTTGTACCTCCACCCGAGTCTCAACACTGTCGACTTTCATTCTCATACCTTTATTTCCGCCAGCCAAAGATTCCAATTATTACATTATTATCGTCACAACTAATCACTATCGAGTCCAGTGTTGGGTCACAAAATAATTATAATATGAGTCACTGTCGTACTGGCTTTATAGGTAGGTACTTAACATTTTTCAAAGATTACCTTAATTTTCAGTTTATTAACTATAAAGTAAAGAGGTTAGAGGAACAATACTATTATACTTAAAAGTTAAATCATGATACTATATTATATTGTTTTTTGACATTTAGGAGTGATTGATAATCGAAAATGTTTTGATCTAGCTCCCCCTTTTTTATTTCTCGGTCCACATATTGTTAGCAATTTTAGAAAATTTCCAGTCGTTATCAAAAAGTCAAAAAACTAAAAAAAAATAAAAAAACTGGAATTATAACCGGTTTTTCAAAAAAATGGATTTAGTTTTTTAGATACTTTAAATGTTCACAAAATGTTTATATGACAATTTTCCATAAATAATTAAATTCAGGCTTGTTTTGACCTATATAGTATATAATATATAGGTTCATCAGAAATGTTTGATTTTTTAGTTATTGTCAATAAAGTTTCCTCATAAGTTGTTATTAGTGTAATTTAAAAAAAAATTGAGGGAAAGTTCACAATATTTTTTTATGATCCTCTGAAATTAGAATTTCGACATAATTCATCAAAAATACCCTAACCTACTGTATCTATTAATAATAGTAAAATTAATTACTTTAATATCAAAACGATCATAAAATATACTTAGTAATATAGGCTGACAGACCGTCTTTGCTCAGAATAATTGTTCGTATACCTACAATAAATTATTTTATATTATTAAATTAACATTTAACACATCCATTTCAGTGACCCACTCCCACACGTCACCTAATGTACAGCAAAGCGGTAAAGCGGTTTAATTTTAATAAATATGAATTAAAATAAAATTTCGATTTTGGTACCATTGATAACTTACCTAATTCCTTAATACCACTTATTGAACTGCAGTATTTCAAACTGACATGTTCACACGTGATGGTTTTATCACCGCGATCCGAGAGCAGCAGATAGGCACTGAATTACCATTTATGAAATCACCCTTGAATTGTAGGATATGAATGCATACATGTATTGATGTATGTTCATATTATATACGTGACAATAATTATTATTATTAAAACAATAATTATTCAGTGCTGCGTATATTATGACACATTGAACATTTCTGAACACGTCCCTGCTTAACATAAAGACGAATAATAAATTAATCAATATACGAGAGATAATTAAAGAAAAACTAAAATGTATTGATGTAGATGGGTTTTTTACTTTATCTGAGTCGACTTTATATAATATTCATAATTTGATAAGCCTTTCCTTATATTTTACGACTTATTACTCAGTACAGGTTTTGTGTCGTTTTCTTTTAATCATGCTGAGTTAGGCTACATAGGGGCGATTCTAATTTTTTTGACTGAGGGGCTGAACAAATCTATGTACTCTCCCCAAATAGCGAGAAACAAAAATGTGATTTAAATTTTTTTTCTTGTTGTGCGAACTGCTGATTGATTTTCTAATCCCAATGATAGCAATTAATATTTTCACTTATCTAAATCAGATTAAAGATTCGTATACCACAGATATAGATAGTACCTACTACCTACTACCTACTACCATCGATTAAATATATAGTATATTTAATCTATGCTGCTACCTACTAGATAGCGAACTATCCCACCAAGCATCAAGGTCAGGGGGCAATTGTATGGTATTTTAAATGGTAAATAAGATTAACTATATGATTTATGTTGTATTGTATTTTATTATTTCTTAACCTGTTGTTTTTAAAAAATAAAAAATATTTTATATAAATGATTTTACATTTAGTATTTTATTTTACCATTAAGAGGACATCAGCAAAACACATGTAGCTCCGTTAATTTAAAAATTAGAGTAAATTGACCTCTTATAAAATCTAAAGGTAAGATAATTATCTAGACAACTTCATGAGCTTTTTATTATATTTTAATTTTCAAGCGAGTTATGAGTACTTTAAAATGCACAAACAATTTACAATTTTAAAATACTCATAGCTCGCTTAAAAATTAAAATATATTAAAAAGCTCATGAGGTTGTCTAGATTATAGTCTTACCTTTAAATTTTATAAGAGGTGAATTCATTCTAATTTTTAAACTAACGGAGCTACACGTGTTCTGCTTTGCGTAGAGTTTGATATGTTACGCACTTGTGAGACGGAGACAACACATGTGGGTATCACATCCTCTAAAAGACGATGTTATTCCTAATACATTTTGTATAATAAATTTAATTCATTAAACTGTCCATTTTATAAAATACTAAAATTTGAATTACACTGTTTTAGACATAACAGTGATTTAATCAGTCTTTTACAAAATATAATTTTCTGTTACAATGACTCAGCGATTAAAAATATAAAGAAATTAGCAAATATATACAGGTTAACCGGGTAAATACAGTTTAACAAGTATAAACATATCCTGAATAATGGAAATAATTTATTAGCACCAACTATATTATTACAATATTTTGTGTATGAGTCGCTTATAAGTAAAATAAAATATACCAAAAAAAATAGGGTAAATATGCTAGTACAATAATTTTAGTTAACTCGTTGAAAAACTAGTAAGTTAGGAACTGAACACAACATTGTTTATTAACGGCAAGTTAAAATTGATTCTTTTTAAGTAATAGCGCAGGCCCGGTTAAAGAACGGGGGCACAGCCAAATATTTTTTTTTGATGTTAGTCATTTTTTTATAAAAGACAATGTTGTATATAAAATAAATAAAAATAAAATAATAAAGAAAGAAGTTAAATACAAATAAATACAATATTAAATTACAGTTAATGATAAACAAAAAACTAATATTTGATAAGAGTATACAAGAAAAAAATAAATAACATTAGAGAATTTTATATGATAGCGATTCTGTAGCCAGATTTAAGCAATACATTGTATCCAAAACCACGATTTAAGATAGTACTATCTTAAATCGTGTCCAAAACACATCTCGTATTGTACACAACAATATGATAAAATATTTATTGACAAACATTCACTATTTTAAAATAGTGATAATTTAAAAAAATAAAAATATTATTACAAGCAGCATAACAGTCAATTAACTTAAAATGGTGAAAAATACAAAAAATAATGCATGGAAAACACAATTGTGACGGCAATGAATGGCACTAAAAAATTTACATTCCGAGCCACACAGGTTTTGTTCAGCATTAATATTTTTTACTGTCTTAAATGAATGTTCTTAAGTCTTATATTATAATTGCAAATGTTATTATTTCATAATACCATTTAAATAATGTGTGTATTTATACATTTAAAAGAATGTACCTAATAAAAAATATCATAACATTTAAATATATTATTATAACTTAAAAGTATAAAAATAATAGAATTAGAACATAGTACGGTGTTATTAACAATTATTATAGATACAAATCTTAATATTTAAGTGGCTCGGTAGTTTTTGTAAACTAAAATAACAATTAAATAAAACTGTTTCGTTACAAATATTTTAAAGTAAAAATCAGATATAATAAAATGGAAGCACTAAATACCTTTATAACAAAACATCTAGAAGAACATTTTTTGCGATTACAAACATTGAATTATAATAAAAACAAATAACAACATAAATATTCTATAATATGTTTGTATGTAATACATTTTTCTAACAAACTTTGATTTATATTTATGCACATTATCAATGCAGAATAACAAAAATATTAAAAAGCCTCATTAAATTACCCTATATAAAATTATCTAGAGGCATTTAATATAACGACATATTATATAATTAATAAGATACATAATTTATTAATTCGTTGTGAAATTGTCTCAATTGATGATTGAAGCATCTATATATATAGGTAACTCAACAATAAAAGTTAAAGCTCGATTATTATGTCAGTTTGATTTAATACTCTTAAACAAAATAAATATGTTTAAAATTAAATACAACTCTAAGCACCACTAATCAATATAAATATAAGGCACATGTCGACCCGTTGGAATGATTTAGTTGCCGAAACATAGAAAATAAACATTTTTCCAATTTTTCCAATTTTGTATTATTTTTTTATTTATTTACTTCTAAACCAAATATTCAAAGACTTTATTTTTTGTGTAAATTAATTATAGTACTGCCAATGAGGCAAAGACTACAACCTATCATATATGGTGCCCAAAGTGATTTATACCAATTACTTTGTTATAGCTTATAAATACTTAGATAATATTGAACACCTGTTTATGGCCATGGTATTGAAGGCGCATGGAAGTTATTAGTAGTGATACCATGGTTGACGTCTGACCCAACATAACCGTATACCAGTGTCAGTTCTTATTTTAATTGAAGCTGCTTCGGCTGCTCGTACGGTTTCTTTAACAGACTGCATCAGGTTCTGTGCATTACCCACCAACATGTCAGTAGCTTCTTGATCTTCTTCTGAGCCATGGGCTCCCAACATAGTTGCTTTGACTGTCGATAAGATTTTTAGTTGAGTACCAATGGTTGGTATACGTTCACACACTTGCAGCAAGTTCTAAAAATTAAATAATTATAATAGTAACTTATAAGGTAATTAATAAGCTATTAATAAGCTATTTTTTAAAAAACTTACAGTTCTCATTCTCTTGTCAGTACACTCCCTAGCCAATTCCTTGGCTAACCGTGTCACTTCCTCGGAAGCTTCAGCAATTGCTTTAGCACAAGCAATAAGATCACGTTTGGTACCTGTCTGTCCACGAACCAATTGGGATAACCTGCCCATTAAAAGTGCCATTTTCTTCGCTGCAGCAATAATCTTGTTATCTTTACTAGACCATTGTCTCACTTCTTGATGAAGTCCATGAGCCGCAGCCATAATAGGTTGATTAGGTAATGGAGCATGCTTGAACATTTCATCTTCGTCATCAGTTTCAGCAGGTAATGGAGGTCTTGGTGGAGGTGCTTGTTCACCTGGCAATGGTGGACGAGGAGGAGCTACTTCGGGCTCGATAGACAATTCATACAGATCTGGTACAACAGTGATAGCTCCGCGCACACCACGGACCGCATCCAACAATACATTATTAGATTCTCTCCAACGTTTAACAGCTTGATCATTATTGGTATTTAATGCTACTGGCTTAGCATCTTGAACCATTCTTGCCACAGCAGCTTGTAAGATATCTGCCGCTCTATTTAATGTTGCGTGGAACACAGGGTCCTCAGAATTGTCAGCCTCTTGCTTGGCAACTTGATATACTCTGTTTCCTAAACGAGCAATAGCTGTCGTATGTTCTACCATTTTATTGGGGTCGTGCCTGGCAATAGCGTCCTCGCACAGTTTTGCATGTTTACGCATTTGGTCCTCTATAAATAAAAATAAAGTTATTATATGTTAGTACAAAGGAAACAAAAATGTCATACTAATTAGTAATTTTACACTTTTATACTAACCAGATAGTCGAATAAAAGTTGCTGAATCTGTAGCCTCATCACAAAGATTTCTTATGTGTGTTGCTGTATCAGCATACTGAGAACATAAATTGTCAAAATGCTCTCCAGCTACTTTATTATCAGAGTATTGAGAACGAATTTGTCCACCATTTATCAACTGAGGTCCAAGAGATTCAAGCTGTGTAGCAGCTTGATTTAGAGCTTCAGACAACTTTTTTCCACCACTACCAGTTGCAGCTACTAGTCGTCCAGTTCGGCCTGCACGTTTTGACCATTCAGATAATCTAGTTGCTCTATCAGCAAAGTTTGCCTCTCTACCAGGAGTTCCTTTAAGTAAAAATAAAATGTTTTGTATATTAAAAAATACAAGGATAACTGTAAATGCAAACCTTTTGGTACATGCACAGCATCTGTAAATTGTTTTAATGGTGTATTTATGTCAACAAAATCTTCTACAACGCGACTGACCACTGCATCTTGTATCATTTTTTTCAACTCATCTAACTTGTGAGATAATTTTCTAGAAATCATACCATTACAATTATATACTTAATATAATATATATTATACAATAAAAGTAAGAAGAGTTAAAAAATAATATTTATTGATGATTACCTGGCTATTTGTTGTGCTTGAGGGGAATTACCTTCACCACGACGACATAAATCACTTAATTGTTGAGATAACATATCAACCTCATCACAAAGATTTAATATTTCTGCTCTTTGAACACCAGGAAGTCCATCAGCCACCTAGCATATTTTATAAATATTGAATGATAAATATTAATAAGATGACATAAACATAATCTATGATTAATTTTTCTCTATTTTACCCTATGTGCTTCATCAGTTATCAACAAAATTGCTCTTTGTCCTAAGCCATTATCATTTCTTTCTGGATGTAACAACCATTGTCTAGCTTGATCCAATTGTCCCCCAAGTGTGTGAGCCACTTGCTGTCCTTTAGCAGCAACTCCACTTTTCTCTGTGTCATTAACTGCTCTTGTTACTAGTTTCACTAACTCTCCAATTCTTTCGTCAATGCTACGCGATAAGCTTTCTGCTTGAGCAGTAGCACCTTTTCCATCATGTCTTAGTTCGCAAAGAGCGTCAGTCATAGTGTTAATTTCCGAACACAATTTCTGTATTGGCTCTCGAACTTTAGGTGAACAGCGTTCTGATATTAAATGAGATTGTTCAAGTAAATGACGAATAGACTTTTCACCCAAACCACCAGGCATTGACAATGGTTCCTAGAAAATAATTACATTTAAAATGTTAGCTATAACAATATATTGTTTAAAACTTACTTGTAACCAATCGTGGGCAGTATGGACTTTACCTTCAATTACATTAAGAGCTTTTCGCATTACAGTTATGTTATCAGCCTCCCATTCATCTTCATCATAAGTTGTCAGCTGTAATACTCTTATTATTTCTAATAACTCTCCTGTCATTCGACTAGTGAGATAATCTCTATTCTCAGCTGCTTCAGCAGCACCCTTACCTCCTGGAATTTATCTTAAGTTAATATAATGTAGGTAATAATAAAAATTTATTTTTTTTTTTACAAATTTTTTTATTTTACCTTCTGAAAGAATATGAATATAAATCTTCATGCTGCATATAAGTATTGGAGCTAATGTCTTAACTTGATCAAGACATCTAATAAGTATATCACGGTGAACTTGATGAGTAAGCTCTTTTTCACGAGCTCCTACTTCTCGGGAAACCTAGAAATGAAAAAGGAGAATTTAATTAGACTTAAACTGTTAAGAAAATGCAACAACTCAACTTACTTTACTTAGACATGGACTTAAATCTTTAAGAAACTGCACTAAGTCTTCCATACTTTCAATGACTTCGGCAACAGCTAAATAATCCAAAACTTTTTTACACTCTCTAATGATTTTTCTGACTTCAGATTCATCGAAACACAACAACAAAGATGATGTTCCCTGCAAAATGCCTCTAGATCCTTCTATCAGTTTTCTCCGGGCTGGTCCACTATATGGATCTTGTTTTAACATGGCTGAAGCTTCTTCAAGTAAACGGGATGCCCCTTCAACACGATAAAGTGCTGAAGGAAGATCTTGTTTGAGTATTGGATCATCACTACTGTTTATAGTCTCTTTGCCCACTTTGATAAGGTTCATAACTGCACGACTAACAGCTTGAACCGGCTTTTCCAAGTCTGGCATAGCACTGCCATCTTCTGCATCTTCATGTAAAATTACCAACCGGGATACCTACAAATTTAACAAATATATATTAATAATATTTTGAAAACATATTACATACCAAATTTAAATTAAATCAACTTTATACTACAGTCTACAACATACCTATATGTTATTAAAATTGTACAATGAAATAGAATGTGCCTTTTAAGTAATAAACTATTAATATACCATAAGACTAGTTGGTAGTAAGTAACTATTCATTAAAAAATATTGAGTGTTAAAGAGTCATTTGGAATCCATATGTATCATGTTCTACTCTAAAAATAGTAATGTTTTGTCCCAACTGTAAGACTACAACAGTTATAAAAATAGAGTAGTTAAAGGGTAAACTAAATTATTTCTATATACGCCTCTCTTGGGTCCTTTTAGTCAAATAAATATAAATATATACAAGAAACTTTAGTTTGAAATACATCCTGTGTTTTGAAAAACATATTACCAGAAGAATCACATTTTCTATAAATATCTTGTTATAGACAAATGTAATTAGACTATTTAAATGTATTAATGATAAAAATGGTTTTTTTTGTAGGTTTCGTGTATATTGTATTCATGGATAGATTAAACCAAATATAATTTTAAATTCTTTTAAACTATTAATTGTGATAATTTGTCAGATTAATAATTAGCACAAAATAACATCCAATAAGTATAGGTATATTTAAAATTTAGATTTGTATGATAAAAATCATTATTTTAATGTTAAATACAATAAACATAGGTAAGTACCTATTAAGGAAATGAATTATTAAGTAATCGAGTACCTAGATAGATATTTAAATTTTTTAAATGCATATTATGTAAGTAATAACTTCTCCAAACAAATTAAACTTTGAAAAAAGTTTCAAACAAAATATAATATATAGCCATATTATATAGGTACCTTCTAATTCTATGCAACTGTTTATAAATGTATAGATGTAATGGGGTCCCAATAATATCAATAATCACTAACTTAGTGTTTCAATTTTTAATATACTTGGTAGTTAGGTCTTAAGGTTTTATTATGCAGCTAACCTCCCCCTTAAAGTTGTAATAAATGTTCATCTATTATAATTTATAACAGATGGCAGGTAGTGCATCAATTTAAAAAATATTATTATTATTATTATTATTATTATTACCTACTATGTACCTACTGTCTAAATAGGTAGTTTTAATTAATATAAGATAAAAAGTATTATGAATTTTATTATTAGGTATCTATTATTCTATATTTATCTATCCCATTATTATATACTTATCAATGTCTTATAAAACCTATAGTTAAAAGGATTATTAAAATATTCATCATAATATGCACTAACAATATTTTATGACAGCGCATTCCTTTTAGAATCTAAAAATTTGAAAATATGTTTATCTGATCACTAAAATAGTAAATTATTGTATCATTTGTTAACTTGTTGTTTAAATAAAAAGGATATCTGACATTAACCAAAAAAAATAGTTCATAATAAATCTTAAAGGTGTTATATTCTGTAGTTATAAGTACCCTCGTAAGTACCTATTATAGTTTTTATACAAATTATAAATTAAAAAATTTAAATAAATGGTATAAAAAACTAAATTATACTTTATCATTAGTACTAGGTAATGCATTTGGTATTTAATTTGAATCACTAAAGTAAACAGACAAATATTACTTCAAATTAAAAAAAAAAAAAAAATGCTTTTTACCTACTCAAAGCATTTTTCATTATCTTTTATCATATTATAATGAATTAGGTAATAAGAATGTATTTTGTATTTGAGTTATAGGTAGGTACTAGGTAGGTACTCACAATTTATCTGTGAGACTTCAATGTCACATGACTCATGCTCTTATCAAAATACTTCCTATTTTTTTTATTAAAGGTAAATTAAAAAAAAAATGATAATAACATTAACTGTGCATTTTTAAATTGCACTTTTGTAATTTTTATCAACATTATAAAGATAAAACAAATTCCTCTACATAAAACTGTATAGTTTTTATTGTACCTACTATCAAATATTATAAATTATATGTTTAATAATTAATATCCTGCAGAATATATTTTATAATAAAAATCATTAAACTAGGTTCAACAAGTTTTTATTGAATATTACTTAGTGGCTATCATCTGACCAGCTGACCTATCGCATTAAATTGTTTACCTTGTCTCTTTATAAAAATGTAGTTACTGAAATAATAAAAGGAATCTGTCTCTCATCAAGGATGTCTAGAAGATTCTCTCAGGTAAACTAGGAAACTCGGAAGGCCTACGTCCAGTAATCAAAGAGCTTACAACGATGAATTGCAGCAGCAACAGCCGCTGAGCATACAAGACGTGCATTGTGCTCGTAAATCAATCATCACGTAAAACATTTCAAACAAGCACGATAGTAGTATGAACATGATGGAAACATTAATTGAAGCCGCATTGGCATGAGTCCATCACACATTATACACGAAAATCCTTGAGATCAGATCAAAAGGAAAAAAAAAATAATAGTAATAATAATGGAGTAGGTACCTATATAATATATAAACATAATTATTCTTCATTATTGCAATATATTAATATATTAAAATTGGGTCAAGCTCGCAGACGAGGAAAGTGACAAGTGTAACACACACACACACACGAGCACAATAACACTCGATTATATTCCGCGTACAACACGACAGTAAATATTATAATAGGACACAGCGATTATGTGAGGAGTGTTGTTGGCATTGGATAAGAACGACGGCCGCAGAAGCAGCAGATGGTCGTCCTAAAAGTCGATCTCTACACAAGTCTACGTTACACGTCGTATAGTCTGCCTACACACGTCCGACGTGACATTATAATATCGATAATAACATTATAATATGGGTAAGGCATAGGTAGGTATATCGACATCAATATTTTCGTATCGCATCGCGTATATTAGAATACATATTAAATCTCGTCATTACCTGTTGGGCGACGGGTTCCAATATGCTCTCGATGGTTTTCGTGTGAAACACCGGCATTTTGGCGATAGAAAATTCAAAAAAAAAAATTCAAAATCCGGACGTTACTCCGCACAGGACGATGATATAGGATACCTATCTATCGGGCGCGCGCGCCAACACACGCACAGACGCGACTGTCGCGCGGGCGTCGGTGAGGAGGGTAGGGGCGGTGCGGC
The DNA here is from genome assembly GCF_019925205.1 of Metopolophium dirhodum. Classification (NCBI taxonomy): domain Eukaryota; kingdom Metazoa; phylum Arthropoda; class Insecta; order Hemiptera; family Aphididae; genus Metopolophium; species Metopolophium dirhodum. Next base: position 381,344 of record NC_083566.1, on the reverse strand, counting down.
GCACAAAGGTGCAAAAAAGCGGGCGCGCACAGCAACACGAGCACAACACTGTCAATGGACCAGCGAAATAACCATTTATAGGAAACGACGTCGACTTCTTAAAATAAACACAATTCTACTGCGGCAGTGCGCGGCTCGGCAGACGGTTCAGCAGCGCCAGCAGCAGCACTGTGCTGCCGTAGCCACTCGTCGCCACACCTCCTCGCGCACTCCCACCAGGACAGAGACTCGGTTTGGTAGTTGCGCTAGACCCGTCTCCCCCCCGATGACCCATCAAATCGGCCGAAATGTCGTCCGGACCGAGTTAATATATAATAATAATATATTTTATTATTTCGTTTGCCGCCCGTACGCTTGGCGCCCACTAAGATAGAATTGAAAAAAAAAAAGTAATTCATTACCTAATAATAATATTTGGTTTAGATGATTAATAATTAATAATATTATTATCGACGATAGGTATCGCATTATTTATAAAATATTATGTTATTTCTGCATAATATTCAGAAAATCATTCAGTAAACGTGACAAGTACCTAGGTAATAAATATGTTCTGTTTCATAAATGAATATAATATCGATAACCCATATTTTTTTATTTTTTTTATTCGGCTTCGTCAAACAATGGAAATTAAGCCTTTTTTTTAGAGAATACCAGGGGTGAACTGGCCAATATGTGTCATAGTGTTTTGTGGGTCGTAGGACATTTGGGTCGGTTCAACGTGCCGGGAGATGGCTGCGAAGTACTGAACAGTAGGTATTACATAATTATTACTTATTAGGTATTAGGTACCTGCAGGGATGAGCAAGAATCAAGATACACGAAACAAAGTATCTAGATACAATAGATACAGATTATCAATGTAGAATATCTTAATACTGGGCCGCATAATAATAATATATACCTCCACTCAGTACCTACACTCCTGGGATAAACCTACATGGCCACATATAATATTATAGTTCTGTTTTCCTTAAAGGTACTTTCATAAAAATTAAAAATATATGATATTATTCTTGTAGATAAAACATAATACGTGTTAACTGTTAATGCAAGGTACTAGATGTTACACATTGTTATCAACGTAATGCAAGTATAGCTGTACAGAAAAAATATTATACTGGAACAAAAAAAAAAAATTCCGAGGGGAAAAATATATTTGTCATAATATACTAATATACCTATACGCCACTGTTGGTTTTATTGTAGTATTGCACATTTTCACAATATTATATTGTAACAATAACAATAACACATACATATCGCGGTTTTGGACGAATGGATCAAAATCAAAGCCTGCGGCCCGTGCAGGTCCTCCCGCAGGACAGCGTGCCCACCGAACATTAATATATTCAATATGACAATCACAATATCATATTATAATCATAATATTATTTTATTAACATAATATATGTTTACAGGGAAAGTTCGGATTTTTTTATAATTGTTCGTATTTATAATCATAAACTATTTTATACCTAAGTAAATAACCAAAGTATACAATATACACGTATTACGTCTTCAGATTTTCAGATTTATATAGGTAGGTACTTATCAGGGGCGCTCCCAAAGGGTGTTTCGGGTCTGGAACCCACCCCCGTTTATTGACAGAATTTAAAATTCTTAAGGTGTAAACCACTGATTGTATACTTTTTACATGTTAAAAAAATTTGGACCCCCTTTTGAAAAATTCCTGGCCACGTCCTTGGTACTTCCTACTTTTTCTATTAACCCGATTATTTGTATTTGAATATAGAAACAAATTGTATTCACCGATCACGATGTAAGCACTTTGCTATAGTTAAAATAATAATTTTGCAAATGAAAATCATACACACCCACCAAATTCAGATTCAAATATTTGAATAAATCATCCTGGCACAAGGTTTAATTATAATTCTTTCGATTTCGTGGCCAACGCAGCATTCTGTATATAAACCTACTGGCTAGTGGCTACTATACAATATACCCAACCCGAAAACGGAAATATTTATTAACAGGGGTGGATTTTTGATATTTTGATAGGGAGAGGGGCACATATAAATTGTATAATTTTAATTTTGATTAATAATACATACATATTGCATACTATTATTTTTAAACAATAATGATTATAATAAATAATAATTAATAGTTGATAGTATTATTCTTATTAAATTAATTTTTCATTTATATGATACTCGTAGTTACATAAGAAAATTGACAGAGAGGGCACGTGCCCTCTGTGCCTCTCCCCTGAATCCGCCACTGCTTATAAAGTCTTCTACCTCTTCGTTGTCAGAAAATACTCTGAAATGCGCCTTCAATAAGCCCTTTACACAGGCAAATACTAGAAACGACTGATAAGTACCTATAGACCTCAATATCCCACGAGTATGGAAAATATCATCTCTATATTATAATCGTGATCCCTGAAAGTAAAAACCCCTTTCCTTGACCGAACCGGACAGACACAAATACATAATCCATGTAATTATGGATTTAAAAACGTATAATATATATTGCACGCGAAAGGCGTGTTCATTATAATATACTAGTGTTGTGTATACTATACACTGACAGCTCGACCTACGGAAACCTACGCGATTTTAATTATATAATATTTTATATAAATTGTAGGCTGACTAATATATATATATATATATATATATATATATATATATATATATAGGTTAACACGAATCATGATCGTCGATTCGATTCTACGTGGACATAGACATAGGTATATATCATAAATTCATAAATAAAAACGTCAAGTCTTCTCAAAAGACGAAATATTATACAAATCAAATTTCTGCGGCTGCGTATCGCTATTGCTATAAACGATAATCAGAAAAAAAGCCACGGAAAAAATTCAAATAAAAATTAATAAATATATAAAAAAAATTAAATTAAATTATTAAATTATTATTTTAAATTTTGAACATAAAGTTTAGGAAAAAAAAATCCAATTTATTTATTTAAAAATTTCAGTTGTCAATTATATTAATAATTTTATAATAATAGTAATAGTATTCTATAGTAATGATGTTTTTTTTTATTTTTTTCTGTGTGTCTGTCATCGCCTTTTGGGGTAGTAAAAGATTTACACCTAGATATGTATAATGTATTAATGTATATACTTTGGACAGAATGATTCTTTTTTAAATGTACATGTTGCACTGTTGCAGTATGAAATATATATATATATTAAGTTATATTATACTTACTGACTTTTTAATTAACCAGAAATACGGTTTGTCAGCGGTCAGCCTAAGATATTTTATAGTATATTTATATTGTTATTCTTAATACGGTAGCCGGTTAAGTTGAATTATTATTGTTTGTTTATAATAATATGATGTATACAATATATTTTTTAAAAATTTGAAACTGAAAATGTTTTTGTTGAAAACCGATTTTGCTTGAAAATTTCCGTTTTTCATTGGTTATTTTTTTTTTTTAGTTTTTTTCCCTTGCTTTTGAAAACTACTAGGAATTTTAAATTTTGACATCCTTAATTCACCAACTAAATTCACTTTCCCATCGAACAAGAAACTGAAGTTGAAAATCGAACCATTTTTACTGCCCCAAAAGACAATGACAGACGCACAAAAAATAAAAATAAAAAACACATTACTATACTATGAAATACTATTGCTATTATTATAAAATTTATAATTTGACAACAACAACTGACATTTTTAAACAAATAAATTGGATTTTTTCTCCTAAACTTTAATTTTATAACCAACTATGTTCAAAATTTAAAATAATAATTTAATACTTTAATTCTATTTTTTTTATATATCTATTAATTTTTATTTGACTTTTTTTTCTTACATTCACTATAAATATACATAGATAGGTAGTAGGTACATAACGAATATTATATTATAATGACAATGACGCGCCGACGAAGTATTTTTATTTTTATATTATATAATATTATAAATGTATAAAACTGACTGTCTGACTCACTGCGTGAGAGCTTGACTACACCGAACACGTCCAAGGTAAATAAAACCAGACGACGGATTTTGTGACGAATGGTTTTTTTCCACTTCCTTTTCCGACGATGACGCGGGGACAATAATAATAAATTATTATTGTCTATACTCAATAGTGTCCATCATCCGCAGTGTAATATTTTATCGTGTTTTCAGTGTTGTATCTTTGCGTTTATACTTCATACAGCACGTATGTCGAATATTATTAAAAAAATGTCTGTACGCACAGTGCGTAATTAGTAATTAATATTATTATGATGCGTGAGCCTAAGACACAACAGTATACGATTAAACCATCACTGCACATTGTTATTATTTTTTAACAATCGATAATTTAGTTTCAATTGATAAAATTACCGTATTGATTGCTATTTAATTAGTATATTATGTCGCGTATTGTTATATAATTACTGCAGTAGCACTGTTAAGTACTGCTAGTGCGACCCCGTATACGGCTAAACAATAATTATAAATTATAATAGCTACAACATACAACTTGTATATTATTATGTAGGACGTAGGTAGTGTTAGTGTTAAGGCTTAGTGTCACTGCAGTTTATCATAAACGATTATATTATATCGCCTATAATTTTGCAGACTATACAATATCATCAATGAACGAATAAAAAGAAATCTATTTTGATCGTTATTTATGATAAAGACTTAACGAAAGGTTGTTTTTTTTTTGTCTCTGGTCGTTTATGTGTCATTATATTATTGCTCATTACATAACAGAATCCAAGAAGCGTCGACAGACGAGTGCAGTATACGGGCATACCTAAAATAACGATTTTACTATAACGATAAACGGTATTATTTTTTTTTTATTTAAGCCCTAATTAAAAGTATATCATAAACAGTAAACACCATAAAACTCACTCGGTGTATCACTGAGTGATATAATAGACAGAACCATTTTAAATTTTCAAAGCTATATGAAAAATACAGTGAGTGACATACATGCCGACGACTGCAGTGATGATCAAGCCTCGGCGTCTCTCTGCAGTATATTATATATTTATATATATGCTATTTTAATCAGATAAAATGTTATATTCTTTGAGTTAACCACGCACGATATAGTATAAGTTATAACTTTATAAGTATACTTCCTAATATTCTCAAACTCCTAGTCTCTAATACAACTCATCTGGTCTTTTAAAGAGCAAAAGTTGTTTATAAGTGCAAATATAAAACAATTTAAAAACGCAATTATAAAACAATTTAAAAACATATAGGTACCTAGATGAATATAATATAATATTAGCAGTGGCGGATTCAGGGGAGGGGCATGTCAATTTTCTATCGATAATTTTTTTTATGTCACTACGAGTATCATATTATGAATGAAAAATTCAGTTAATAAGAATAATACTATACCAACTATTAACTATTATTTATTATAATCATTATTGTTTAAAAATGATAGTATGTATTATTAACCAAAATTACAATTATACAATTTATATGTGCCCCCCCCCCCCCTATCAAAATATCGAAGATCCACCCCTGAATATTAGTATTGACATTAATAACTAATACGTTATAAGCTTTAATAGCTGTAGTCTGTACTGCAGTACCACAGTAAAGTTATTACTTACAGTACCTATTGTAATGTAGTCAGGTATATCATATATGGTATATGTATATGTAGATATGTCCCATCATAACACAATGATACTTTAATTTATATAAACATAACACAATATTTAGGTATACGCCGTATAACCTATACCTATTATATTAATATAATATATATTTATATTAAATATAATTAAAAAAGAATATTATGTAAACCTATTATTTTATTTTCGCTTGCCAATTGGCTATGTTACAAAATAATAATATGGGAATATTATAAATTGTCAAAACATGTTATACATTAAGTTCGTTAGGTCGTCAAAATAATTGGCAAATAAAAGGTGTTTATTGACTATAGTTTAATTTTAATAATGTCGTCTGTAGGTAAATACGGAGCCTAGTCGGGGACCAGGCCTGAAAGGTCATGAACGTTGCCAAGGACATGTACTTCTATTTCTATTTTGTATATAGGTAATGGGTGCATGGATTCACCCTCCCCAAAATAATATCTTCTACTCATTTGACCCAATAAAAAAAAAACTAATTTTTCTAAAATATCATTGTGTAATATGAAGATAAAATAAAAAATACGAAGGCAATTACTGCTTTATCATTTTATATATCCAGGCCGACACTATAGTAAGTACCTATATCCTTAACATTTAAATTTAACTTTTGAAATAATTATATATATACCTACACACAATTTTAATTTAAAAATAAAAAAAAGCCGGTAAGTGGATGTCGCTCTGCTGTACAGTAGGCTACAAGTGGGTCAATGTATAATGCATTGTATTCAACTTGAATTCAATGTTATAATATCATTGTACAAAAAAACGATTCTGAGCGGAGCCGGTTTGTCAGTCTGGATATTTCATATAGTTATTATTTATTAGAGCCTTAAAGTTGAATTGATATTATAATTTATAATATTATAGTTTTTATTTGTTTCTATAGTGATAAACAGACCGTTAAAAATTAAAATCCCATTTTTAGCAGTTTTTCGTAATTTGTCGGTGGTTATTCCCGTGGCATTAAATAATTATTGAGAAAACCGAAAAATGACCTCTTTAAAGTACCATCTTGTTCCAATTTGTTAGAAGATAAGATATTACATGTTGAAATCAAAGCACTCCTTCTGGTATAAATTTTGTATAAGTAAAGGATAAAAAAATACACCATTGTAAAACCATTAGCTTTCTCGCTCCGCTCAGAATCTAATAAGTATAGATCAACAAATATTATTTTGAATTGAAATATATAATAATATTTTTATTAACTATAGGTATCAATTTGTACATGCAGCGGTAAGATTTCTAAAATCTAGAAATCCAGTTTCTATTTCTTTTTTTAACTCAGAGACAAGAGACAAGTCGTGTCTCACTGTCTCAGTGTCTTTAAAGTATAGTTTATTAGAGTAAAAACAACAAATGTGTATTAATAGGCATGTGAGTGTCAGAGTGTAGGTGTACTATTTTGTTTTTTGCCAGATTGTTCAAGTCACTAGATCTGAGTTCTTGTTATTATATACATCGCATTCAGAACTTATACATGTATATAGAAAGAAATTATATATTACAAAATAAACTGATTTTTTTTGTCTAATATTTGCTTCTTAATTAATGAGATATATTTTATAATGGCTTAACATGTGTAATGTGAACTATGAATATTTATTAATTTGAACAATATTAAACATCAAATATCGTTTAACTTAAAATGTGAATAAAATATTTGACGCTCATTCATAGTATTTAGTATTTTTACTAATAGTCACATACACAGAAAATAAAATACATACTTAGTCAAATATATATAATTAAATATATAAATATATAATTTATTCATCAAATTAAATTTATCATTGATCTATACTACACTCATAGGTGTGTACTGTGAGTCTGTGCAAAACTAATGCATAAATAATATAAACGTAGGAAGAAAGAAATTCAAAAACACAACGACCTAATGGAATAATTATTGTAAATAGGACATACTAGTTCCTAATATAGTCCCTACCTATACAGTTTACATAATATAAGATTGTCATTATTATCTTTAGCTGATGGTCGATTACCTAACTGGATATTGTTGATTTATAAAATATCATTCTTATAATTTAGATAATTATATACTCATTATTATGAAAAATGTATTGTAGGTATATAATTTTAGGTACAATAATATTGTAGCCTTTTAGATGGTAGGAACTTGTGTTATTATTAATATTATTACTATTACTATTACTATTGATTTTACTATTAATATTTAATGTATCAATAGGAAATAAATCGTCCAATTTATATTTCTGGTAGGTATTCATATAATAAAATAATAAGGAATAATAATATAGGTGTTTCTTACTTTTTTTGGGGGGAAAAAATGTAATTATCTAATTTTTATTTAAACTTTACAATTATTTTATATTGCCCATGATAAAATATGGTAAATATCATTACCTGTATCTGTATGCCTGTATATGTTTGAAGGAAACGATTTATGTCGGTATATTGGTAAGATTGTTATACATAATTTTAATGTGAATATGAATATGCACTGAACTAAAGTATAGACTATAGAGACAGTAAATTGCGGAATAAAAATCCCCGAAAAAAAACTCCCGACGAATAATCCTGGAAAAAAATCCCTCAGACTAAAATGTTACTGACAACAAGGTACATGATTGATCAAAGATTTTTAAAAGCTAATTAGTGTAATAATTATCATATTATTAATATTTAATTACAACTATTTTATACTTACTAGTACTATAGTTTACCTACTTTCCATTAAAAAAATTAAAATATAATAAATAATTTTCAAAAATTAACAATAATATTATTTTGTTTTATATCACGATTTTAACCAATATATTATTATGTTAATAGTCTTTTTAAAAGATTAGATACCTACTACCTACATTCATTGATTATTTATTTGATAATTATTTGGATTATTTGACATTTCAATCATTCCAAATATTTTTATTTTTTATTTTATAATGTTTTAAATATTGTATCTATAAATAAAACTTGTAAAATCGACTTCCAATAATAATAATTATTATTAATATTGACATTTTGATTATCTTTATATATAAAGTCGATTTTATTATTGGTACAACTGCGTGTTGAAAAATTTTGAAAATGTTATAAAAAATAAAGAAACACGTGTCTTTTTTTGTTTTAACGAAATTCCCTATCATCGATCCATAATTGTTAAAAACAACCTGCGTACAATGACATAAGATACACTCTGTATATTTTTTGTATAGTAAAAAATAATAAGTTAGGTATTTCTAAATTACAACTTCAAATTTAGTTCAAACTAAAAATTGAAACTTAAAAATTATAAATTTATAGCATGTATAACTAAAAATAACTTAATAGTTAACAAACATTTTGAATTTCAAATTCTAGTCGGCAATTTTAAAGATTACACCCCCCCCCCCCCCCCATGATTTTTTTTTGAGATCATCCCTGTGGCTATACATTAAAATATAATATAATTTACACTTAAAAATACATCTCTTCCACACCCAAAAGGAGTTGAACAATCAGAATTTTTTTCCCGTGCAACGCCGGGTAATTTAGCTAGTAGTAAATAAAGTATAAACTATATAGTCATATAGATTTATAATTGAACTTACTACTATTATTATGTCAATTGTCTATATCTATACAACTTTAGTTGTACCCAGTGCTCGAAATTGAGGAGGAGGGGACGGTGCGCAGGGAGACGGTGCTCCCCTACCAAAAACTACGGTTTTCCATTAAAATACCTAATCATAATAATTAGTCATGAACTTTGAACAGATACATATCTGGTGAGACCGAGACGTGACTTCTGGAAATATTATCAATTGACAAACACTGCCCATATATTATAATGAGGTACTAAAATAATAGTTGTTTAACGATAAAATATGTACTCTGCTATATTATACACTTCCAGAAGTTTAACCGGTTGATTCTTCTGTCGGGACTTGGGGTCAATATACGCTCGCACACGCTTGGCCTGCTATCTATACCTACTATATAGGTATATTATTATGTATAATGCCATATGAATTGTCCACTGATGATGGTATTATCACAATAATTATTACTTTAATAATGGTGAATAAGCGTACTTATAGTTAATAATATATCTGCATTCTGCACGTCTCACAACCTCATCGAGTAGGTACCGAACTACCGATTATCAGATGTGAGTATGCGACGTCATACCGTGGTTAATTACTAAAATAATATTAATGGATATGCGTAAGTTTATTTTTAACACTGATGACGTATTCCCGTATACAGTTTGGATGTGAACATTCGACTAATCGACTACAGTATGTCAGTAGTCACTATAGTCAGTATAGTATTACTATTTACTAGTATTATATTAACCTATATTATTGTTTATACAGCAATACAGCATACTATATAAATAATAAAATTAATATATGGGTACTACTGTATAGTAGCCAGTCTTTAGGTATCATTTTAGTCTTTTAAAATAGTGTTATCTACTTATCTTGAACCTAAGCATGTTTTTCATAGATAATTCTTATATTATCTATGATGTTTTTGCATTCATATCACAATCACAATATACAAACTCTAATAATAATAACAATAATTATTATACCTTTATGTCAAAACGACACATCACACTTATCACTTATGGCATGTAAGTATGTGCGATGTACGCACAACTATGGTTATGATATTTTTGTATGTAATCTCTTTTTTTCTTACATCCTTGTATAACCAATATTAAAAGCATTTTTGTTTAGATTTGGGCTACAATCCGACTGTCGCAGTAATGCATACAAATTATATACCTAGTGGACTGCTTGTGTTTAAAATTTATAAGTATAGACAGGGCCGCATTACGTAGATGCAAAAAGATCATTAATTGCTCCAGAGGGTCACTTTTAATTTGAAGAGGGGGACGGAGCCGAGCGGACTAAGGCGTCGGTTTTGACGCTTGGCAGTTACATACGGGTGCCCACTTAAAAAAAATTGCTAAAAACAAACACTCACGTGTTCAAAACCTACAGTACCCTCCCCCACATTTCTACATAGGCTAATGAAATAAGTTGTCGAAGCCTCAACCAAAAAAAAAAAAATAAATAAATAAAAGTAATTTAAAGAAGAAAATAATCTAGAAGCAGTTATCAATGAATGTGTCGTGTTATTAACTCCAAACGTTTTAAGAATAAATGTTAATTAAATAATAAACATTTAATTTAAGGTAATTTTTTTATACGTTTTATAAAATATTGGGTGGGTGGATAGACTAAAGTCATTGCTCCTCATCTCAGTGTTAAATTATCTCACCATGCCACTGATATAGTGTTATAGTTACTTGTATAGTAGTATAGTACTTGTTACTTAATACTTAGTGTACTTGCAGTACAGAATATAATATTATATATCGTTTGAAATCGAGATTCGTTCATCGTACGCCGAATCGATCGCAATGCACCGAGTTTTTTCGACGACCTACAAAATCGTTTTGGCGAGTCACGGTGATTTCGCCGGTCCGGCGACCAGGCGATACAGTTCAATGCTGTACATCCTGGTGTAGACGGCTTCGGCGGGTGATGCATCCGATATCGGGTTGCCGTCTCCCGCTTCGACGCAGGAGCCGAATAGCCGATATCGATCGATTAACCGTTTATCGGCGACTCGATGCGGACGGTTTCGGTCGAGGCAATAATGATAGCCGTTGCCACCGCGAAGTCAAGATCAAGACACCACCCGTCTCGTCGTCGATGAAGCGGACGTGCAGCAGTCAAGCTCAAGCAGAGATCTCGGGGATCCGCCGAGACGCCGTTCTATAGTTCGATGCCGAACATCGCAGTGCGGTTTACTTCATCCGACATCGAGTTCGTCCCGGCGCGAGTTTCGATCGAGCCGTCCTAGTTTTAAAACAGGCGAATTATTAAACCTCACATGCAGACAGCTGCAGTACACGCGAGTTTGCCGCATGAGCGTGCAATAAACCGTCGGTGCAGTGATGGGGCAGACCCGGTAATCGGCACGGTTAAAGTGTTAAACCCAAGCGCAATGTGGAAACAGCCGAAGAGATTCGTCCGAAATTTATTGTGTTGCGCTTGATATAAGTATGGTCTATTGGTCTGTTGACTGTAATATAGGTGCTTAAATTTCTTATTTCGTGCAATGTTGTCAATTTTTTCTGGTCCGTCTTAGACAACTGCAGTTTAGGTCATGTAAACTACACGTTCGTGAAATTGGCCCACACTAAATACTGCAAACCTTTTTTTAAATCTATGCCATTATTTTGCAAGTTATTAGCAAGTATTTGCCAGTCTATTTTTAGAATTTGCAAGTCATAAAGCAAAAAATTTAAAGATGGGCCGACTTCACGATTATAAGCTCTATAAGTCGGGAACCCTGGCTTATGACTTATATTGTTAAGCGTGAAATTAGTCGGACGTTTTTATAATCGTTTTATAATCGATGGAGCACCAATTTTAGATTCTGAGCGGAGCGATTTTGGTTTTTAGTGTAACTTTAAAGAAAATTACTGTAGATACATGCAATTTTGACTGAATGTTTGTATTACCATTTTCTATACACGATAAAATTTTCAAAAATTTTCAAAATATTTTGATTTGTTTTTAACTGTTTAGGGTAATTTCCAAATTTCCAAATTTATTAATTTTTTTTCTATGAATGTCAATAAAACTTTATTTGTTGGGTAAAAATGCTTGAAATTTTAATACAAGGCTCCTACTATATTGTTACAATGACATTTGAAAAATATTAAAAATCCTTAGTCACAGTTTTTTTTAAAAGCATTTAAAGTTCAAATCTTGACAAAATACTGAAAATCACGAAAATTATACAATTATTTTGAGTTGAGAATTCATAAACATTTTTCTTTTTAAGTGTAAGATTTGAAAATGTAATACAAGATTTCTCATAAGTTTGTCTACCTTTATCAAAAAAAAAAAAATGTCTTGGAGCAAATCAAATTAAATTATTATGAGCGTTTAAAGTTCATATTTTTACAAGATTAGATATTCACTCGATTTCTCATGTAGTGATTTTGTTATTTTGTCGTAATTCAAAAACGAAAAACTGAAATGCATGCAAATTGCACTTAATAATTATATTCTCATTTTCTATACACTATCAAATTTTGAATATATTTTGACTCTTTTTAAACTGTTTACGGGCATTGTCAGTTTTCAATTTTTTTTTTCTATAATTGTCAATAAAATAATATTTAAAAGGCTCCTGATATATTACTTAAATGGTAGTTGAAAAATATTAAAAATACATCGGCACAATTTTTTTTTATAAATATCTAAGATTTGAAAATGTAATATAAGATTCCTCATAAGTTGTCTACCTTTATCAAAAAAAAATGTCTACAAGAAAGTCAAATTAAATTTTTATGAGCGTTTGAAATTCATATTTTTACAACATTTAATACAATCGATTTCTCATGTAATGAATTTCTTATTTTGTTGTAATTAAAAAACTAATGACTGTGGATATTTGAAAATTTTACTGAATGTTTATATTAGCATTTTCTATACACGATAAAATTAATAAAATAATTTGACTCTTTTTGAGCTGTTTACGGACTTTTTTTTAGTTTTTTTTTCCTATAAATATCAATAAAATTTTATTTGTTGGGTAAAAAGCTTGAAAATTTAATGCAAAGCTCCTGATATAATGTTACAATAGCAGTTGAAAAATATTAAAAATACATTGGCACAATTTTTTTTTATAAGCATTTAAAGTTTGAATTTTGACAAAATTTATAATATTTAAAATTTAATAATTATTTTGTAGTTGAAAATTTATAAAATGTTCAACTTTTATAGCTTAGGATTGAAAATTTAAAACAAGGTTCCACGTAAATAGGTTATATATAAATTACTTTATTCACAATAATATCATCAAATATACTTGGTAATATCATAGGCTGACTGACCGTTTTCGCTCAGAATCGTTTTTCTTATACAATGATATTATATCATTGATTTCAAATTTAACACCATCCATTACAGTGACCCACTTGTCACCTACTGTACAGCAGAGCGACATCCACTTACCCACCTTTTTCATTTTATTAATAGGTAGATGTATGAAATGTAGGAAGATGGGGGAGAACAGAAATTATAAATATAATATTATGTTATATTATATAGCACAAAGTAATATATTTTAGAAAGATATTTTAACCTCTTAATCAGGCAGAACCCCTCATTGGTCCGTTACATTTAAACATGTAAAGCTCTTCCAAGTCAAAAACTTAAATTGCGCCTATTTTACCCACTGTAAACGTCAGCTCCGTGGCGAACTTGATGAATTTATGCCACTAATTAAATGTCAGTAAAATAAAAATATACATAAAAAAAAAAATCGACATATTATACTCCTATAGACAATAGTCATAATATATGTCAGAAATATTATACCTTGGTGCTTATAGTAAAATAATTATTGTGATATTGTTATCACTTTATCAGCTATGATATTTACGACCTGCAGCGCCATCTAACATTGTTTTTTGTAGCTAGCTAATGGTATACAAAATAATATTATATACAATGTCGGCGATGGCCGGACTGATTTTGATTAGCCGACGCCGTTTTGTTTATGATGTGCGTTTCGTTATCGTTACCAAAGTTCCTGATGCCGAAGCCGAACTCGATAATTGTCATGTTTCAGATCAACTTTTTAGTTTTTACCGAATTGTGAATTGTTTATCCCACCGGGAAATTTTAGAGTACATTCGATTAATTTACGTTTACCCTCCAACACCAGAGTAATATCTTCGTCGGTAGTCGGTACATAACTGATTAGGTGAGTACGTATGGACTTGTGGTTTTCGTCTTCGACGGCGTTGGGTCGGCGATGTGTTTTCTTAAAAAATAATGTTAGAAAACACGTCATTCGATTTTCCGCATCGAGCCTTTGGCCCACTAATTCTTCTCTACCTGACGATATTGCCAACATCACCTCGATGAAATAATGTTCTATTTCTATGCACTTTATGTCTTTATTTGACCAACACATTTGCAAAGATTTATTTAGTAAATCTCACGTACATACGTTTATGAGGATTTCTTTTTTTATTACAAATTTTAAGTTAAAAGAGTAGGCATTTATCAAATATGAAGATAATATCTTGATTCGTAGTATTTAATATGTAAATAACGTTAAGTTAACAAATATTATTCTGCAATTCATAGTTTGGCTAAGCGTTTTTTTTAAAACTTATTTATACATTACAGTCAATACCTATTAGCATCCAATTTTATTTATTGTATTGCATTGTATTATATTATATTATATGTTGTATTAATTGAAAAAATTATTTTTAGTTTATAGAAATTGTGTAAAAATGTTGGACACACGTCCAAATCATACCATCTATATAAACAACTTAAACGAAAAAATAAAAAAAGATGGTAAGTTTTTATTGGAGTCAATTAATTTAGAATAATAGTTGCTTCAAACAAATGTATTGTTTACATTAATTTTTATTTTTAAAGACTTGAAGAAATCTTTGTACGCAATTTTTTCTCAATTTGGACAAATACTTGATATTGTGGCAATGAAAGGTATTAAAATGAATGGACAAGCGTTTGTTATATTTAAAGATATAACCAGTTCTACAAATGCTTTACGTGCAATGCAAGGATTTCCATTTTATGATAAGCCAATGGTAAGTATTAATACCTAATAATATATTATAGTTACGTCCGAGGTTATATCTTATATAGTATCAGTGTTTAGAAAGAATGTGTTTGTCAACATAACTCACTTATATAGTTATATCATATAGAATGTGAATACAATTTGTTTTCAAAATTTATTTTATAATGTGATTGAATCAAAATTTTGTCTACTTGGTAGTATTGAAAAATTCTAATGTTCAGTCAAAATTCCTTCTCTTTGCTGATACCAATCACTTAGTCCAATCTGAAATGAATATGTTTACCTTTGGGTACAGCAGGTAGACCTTATATCAAACTTAAGTAATTACCTACCATGCTATAACCTTTTATAAGCGTCGTTCTTCTATATTCCACAAATACTTTCTTGATGGCATGCCTCTTAAACGACTTCTTTTTCAAAGATCTTGGAATCTATTTATATCCTACCCTAAATTTTGACCACTACATCCAAGTACTGAAGGCCTTCAACATTTTACGTTTTATTAAATATGTTACAGCAATGTTACAATACTCTACTTTTTCCTAGTTCACTCGATACTTGAGTATGGGGCGGTGGTCTAGCATTCTTATTTTACCTTACTCTTATATTTAAAAAAAATATTAAATCAGAATTTAAATGTACGACCAAATTAACTTTGTTTTTTATGCTGTAAACAAATTCAGTTTTCAAGTAAACTTTTCAAATACTGTTAATTATAAATACTAGTATTTTATCAAGGTCATCATTCATTTTGGCATTCACCCTGGTTAACAAATCTTTTTCAGAATAAAATTATGTGTATAATTTTAATTAATTTTATAAACGTAGCAGTTTTAGTAGATGATTTCTATTCCAATGTTTTAATTAAGTTTTTAGTATAAAAAATTTGATTGAATAATTTCTTTTCCACACACTTAATAAACAGATATTCTTTTATGTATATCGTAATTATTCATTCAAATTTTATTAAGTTCTTTTATCAATATTTTATAAAACTTAACTCAATACATACCAAAAAACACAGACATTTTACTTTCAGTCATCAATATTAATAATGAGTAATATAAGTTTCATGAAAGGAAATTTCTTTGT
The DNA here is from genome assembly GCF_019925205.1 of Metopolophium dirhodum. Taxonomy (NCBI): domain Eukaryota; kingdom Metazoa; phylum Arthropoda; class Insecta; order Hemiptera; family Aphididae; genus Metopolophium; species Metopolophium dirhodum. The sequence goes on along the minus strand of NC_083566.1, from coordinate 364,981 downwards.
GATATTTATACTGATACTATACAAAATTTAATCAAAAACAGAATGTTTTACTGTTCAATGTAATTGAACAATACAGTATCAGTGTTAGGAGAATGATTTTATTTTATTTTTTAGCGTATACAATTTGCTAAATCAGAATCAGATATAATTGCGAAAATGAAAGGTACTTTTGTTGAACGCCAGAAAAAACCCAAGAAGCCAAAGGATGACGAAGAAGCAAAAAAGAGACGTAAAGCAGCCAAAGAACAGGCCCGTGCTTTGGCACAACAAAACAACCCAGGAGGTGTATCTGGTGGTAGTGAGTGTTATTTAAACTTCTTGTTTTACGTTAATTGTATTGCCATAGTATCAAAATTAATCCTTATTCTTCAACAGATGTACCCGAACAACCGCCTAACCAGATTCTGTTCTTGACCAACCTTCCAGACGAAACGACTGAGATGATGTTATCTATGCTGTTTAACCAGTATGTTTTGTGTGATTGTTTTGTATACAATTGAGCTTAATATGAATTATTTTAATTTCTGCAGATTCCCTGGATTCAAAGAAGTGCGACTTGTACCAAACAGACACGATATTGCTTTTGTTGAATTCGAAAATGAACACCAATCAAATACTGCCAAGCTATCATTAAATGGTTTCAAGATCACACCTACTCATGCAATGAAAATTACATTCGCTAAAAAGTAAAATTGTTCATGACGATTAATGCACTGATCATTTGTGAAGTAACATAACATATATATTATTATATTTGTATAAGTATTCAAGATTACAATAAAAAAAACTTTTTAAATATTTAAATTACACTAATAGGGATTTATGTTTTTTTAAAAGAATTTAAATTTGGTGGTGTCATTGAATATGGCATAGGTTTATATACAGTACTCCAAAATACTACTGTATCACTTTCTACATGATGAATAAAAAAAATAAATGGCTTGTTTACATTAAAAATAGTCTGGCCTCCTCTTGTTATAGTTACTACAGTAGCTGCTGACGCCACTGTACCAATTTCATTGACATCAATTTCAACTTGGTGTAAAATATCACTAATGTAAGAACCTGGGTCTGAAGCCATATTTGATAAATCAGCCTTTAAAGGGTCAAACATTTTGTTAATTCCTAAGTTCTAAAAAAAAAAAAAACAACGGATACCTTAAAATCAAATTGTATTGAAAATTAAGTTAAATATATACCTGCAAAACTGGTCGTAGGTTAGTCAAAGACTTAAGAGTCATTTTAGGGACAAAGTATGTAAGTTCTGTGATCTTTGCAGTTTTGGTTATGTTTTTGATTGTTTTCCCATTCATTTTTGCTGTTAAACTGCTTAAACTGACGTTTGTGTCGGGAAGCACAAAATATGTTATAAATTGATTGCCTTTGTATGGTAGCCCTATGGCTTTAAACTCTAATCCTTCATTTTTATGAAATAATACTTCACTACTGCCTACCATCATTTGGACATATATACAATCCTTGTTTTGTTTGGGTGATTTTCTTTCACCAGTAATTGCTCCATAACAAAATGGTTTTCTAAAAAAAACATAATATTTATTACAGTTAATATTTTATATAAACTTTTTGAATAGTTTGACTTACATTCTAGTATAGTTGATAAAAAATGGGTTCTCCCATTCGCCTGTGAAATATAAAGCACTTGCAATAATAGTCTTGGTATCAGCTGGAGGGATATCAGGTAATATATCATTGATTTTTCCACGTGTTTGATTCGACACCCATCTATTTAAATTTAAAAAAAGTGTTACTAATAAATCTAAAAAATGTCCTTATATAATTTATTTAATATCCAAAATTAAAGTGATATATTTGATTAAAAATAAAATTAACTTTGAAATTTTAGATTTAAAATAAATGTGTTCTTTCATCAATTTTTTAATTTTGGTTCAAACTTATTTTAAAACAACCACTGTACTAAAATAGTAAAATGTATATTTTCAATAAAATAATTTTAAATTTGAGGGATGGAGTGGCCGAGCAGACTAAGACGTCGGCTGCGACGCAGTCTACCCGAGTTTGATTCCTCGGCCATGGGCAGCATTTTTCTTCGGACAAGTCACGGTGTCCGGAGAACAAGTGCCGCCATCCCCCACCTGGGCATGGCAGATACCTACGGGTGCCCACTTGAAAATCTGCCAAAAACCACACACACGTGTTTACCAACCAACAGTATCCTCCCCTACAAACAAAACAAACAAACAGCTAATGGCCATAGTTGCCGGGCTTAATGACCAATTAAAAAAAGAAAAAATATTAAATTTAACCTGTGCACATAATATATTTAAGTTTCAACATACATCATTAAAAACAAATGTCTGGTAAAGTGTTGTTGGTTAACACTAACCAACTGTTAATAGATTTTATTACCAGCAGAATTCGGACGGTTAAGACATTGTAAGAACGGCTCTAAGTTGTATTAATTGTAGTAATTAAATAATTTGGTTGTCTTGTACTTTATTTGAATTAAACAATCGACACCAGAGGTATTCAAACTTTACGGCTCCCAAATTATTATGATAAAATTTAAACAAATTATAGCTAATATGAGTGATAATAACAGTTACTTTAAATAAAACTTCAAATAATTGTGTAATGTGTTTCACTATTGTTTCCATAATTGCTTTAATGATTATAAATAATATTTATATTAATTAAACTTGACGTACATTAATTTTGGCTTCCGGTGCTTTGAAGCGGCTACCTTCTACAAATCTCATGTTTACCCTGGGAGTCGCGACGCACAGTTTGAATACCCCTGATCTATACAGATTTTGTAAAAATAGGCTTAAATGATAACATGAAGGAGGCTACTGACAGAAGATATGGTGGAGAAGCTGCCCACTGGCAACAAATAATGATATAATATTTAACTATGATAGAATAATGAATAATAAAAAGAAACCTGATTAATAGATGATTCAAGTTTATGAAAACAAAATTTATCAATACCAAATGATTAAGATGATGTACAATTTTATTATGAAAAACTAGTCAGTGAAATAATTTATTACCTATGATTAATTAATCATTTAATTAATTATAGTCCCTAAGCGTATAGTTGTACCCTAAAATTCTAAAATAAATGTTTATAATAATGATCTTCAGAAGTATGATATATAAAAATAAGAAAAATTAACTGAGCAGTAACCTGACATACATTATCAGGTATATAAATATATTAATAAAAATAAATATTTGATCACTTAAGAAAATTAAACAGTTATAATAAAAAGACATGTATAAATTAAAATTAATTAATCTTTATAAGTTATAACCTACAATACCTATTGTAATTCATATTATATGGTTAGTGAATCATAAGTGATAAAATGTAGTGACTAATAGTGATTAATACATACTGGTTTATAATGTGTTTTGTGTGTTCTCCATCTGATTGGAAATTAACTGTAACTAATTGGGAGTTTAAATAATCTTCAGCTGCTTTTATAAAATTTTTTGTAAGATTATAGCCATTTTGAACAAACATTGCTTTTGCTAGGTTAACTTCTGTGCCCAATTTTTCACCAGAGTTGGTTTGAAAGTAATTTAATAATGTTCCCAAATCCTTAAAATTTTGGTTACTTCTATAAATATATAAAAAATACTTTTAGAGTTTAAGATACAAAATAAAATTTACAAACTCTCACTTGTCAGCTAAATGACTTAATGTGATCTCATCGTAACCAAACAATTTACCAACTTCTGTTTTGGTTTCACCATGAGCTCCCAGAAGAACAAGTGACATAGCTGCCGCTATACATATCGGTGATATAACTATATTATGATCATGATTAGAACCATGTGATTGCAAACTGTCAATTGATCTGTCAATATTCAATGTTGCATCTAATAGACCTAGAGTCAATTTCTGAAATTTCAAAATATGATTAACAAATATTACAATGTAAAATTAGAGATAAAATAATTTACCTCTGTATTTGAAGTTGAGTTGTGTACTTGTTGATGAATTGTTTCATTTATAGGTTTAGTTACATTTATAGGTTGAGTTTCATTCATAGTTTTAGTTCCAATCATATTTTGTGTTTCATTCGTAATTGTATTAATGTTTATAGGTCTATTTACATTAGTAAATTTATCTAAAAACATAGAACCCATAGATACAATTTCATTCATAGGTCCAGTTTCATTCATAGCTAAGGTTTCATTAATAGGATTTTTCTGCATCACAGAATCCAAAAAAATGATTTTACTGCCATCCACTATTGACAGTATAATGTAAATATTTAAACTTAACAGCAACATTTTTGACCACATCTAAAAAGATACAAATACATTGAGTTTTCATAGGTGACTTAAATATAAAAAAAAAATATGCTGTGTTGAAACCAAACGATCAATTAATAGAAAGACCGTTTGATTTTCAGTAAAATATTGTGCCTACATTTTCTACATTGCTTGCAGTGAACATTAGTGTCACAACCATGATTTTAATATTTTATAATTAAATCCTAATAATTACGCCTATTGATAATTTTTGATTGGGAATCTGATCAAAGGTTTGACTGTGATTTGGTTTCATTATAATTGGGAGGACATTATTTTGCTATACGTATACTTATATGTGTAGGTATACTGTATAATAAATGCTTAGCGGTGGTAGTGTAATCCTCATATAATATAAAAAATAATCCCATTTTAAACATACCTAGGACAGCATTCAAATATTATGGTTATTATATTATTTTAATACTATATTAACGTTAAAAACAATAAAACATAATATACCTCTGCAGTAGGGTCCAACGGTGGTATCCTATGTGGATAATGCGGAGTTCACGTACTGCGGCGTGAATTCATTAAATATAACTGATCGATTCTCAATCCAATACCTATTTAGTAAAAATAATAATAATAATAATACTCGTATGGTAGTGTAAGAGTAGAGATGATAATATTATAATGGTCAAGGTCTGACGTGTGTGAGTGTACAGAGTAGTGGGGCCGTGGTGTGCTGCAGGAGCGAACTGTACAGCGGTTCGTTTTGTTTTTGTCTTCCTGTAATAAATTATATACATAATATTAAATAAGTATAATGTATAATATACACACATATATATATGTACCATACATCGGCGATGTTGGGCGCTCGTAACAAAAAACTCGTTTTTGCACGTTGTAAATTGTAATCCATTTTACTGTTCCATTTCGTGTGTATTCCGCGACGTGTAATAATAATAATATTATTCATATTATGGTTACCTGCGCCGGTGAGCAATAGTCAGTCTCTTATTTTTTTCCGAGCTTGATAAATAATAATTTGATTAACGCGTATAGGTACTGTATAGGAACGTCGTGTTGCAGAAATGCGCGAGGGGGAGCTTTAAAAAAAAAAACTTAACTATATTAATAATTATATCTTATAATACATTTACAAACACTGTACGGCCTAATACCTACAGCAGTGGTCAGTCTGCAGAATGCAATACAATATGGAGTATTATGAAGTATACTTTACGCAACGTTTGTTAATTACGTCGTAGATAAAATAAAATATAATAAACCCATTTATACATATTTTGAAGTATTCGAGCTAATAAACAATATTAATGAATATTGAATAATGAATAGGTATTGAATAATTCATACATACACTATTGTGTTGGACATTTTAATCGTCATTTTGTTGGCTCGTCGTTTCTCAAATCTTTTACATCGACCTCGCGTATCGCGATATCGTAAGATCATAACAAATCGTAAACGTTTAGATTTATAACATTAGATATTAGAACAATACTGTGTTATGAATACTACCAATTACTAACATTTTACCAACCACTTATTGCAGTCTTAAATGTTTTTGTTTCGTGTAGAAGGTATTTACGCGTTATTATAAAATAATTAAGGTGATGCAAATAAATAATAATCACAAATAACTAATAATGTATGAGTGAAAAAAACGAAATGTGTTCAATAGGTAGGTCACCAATATATGTTAGTTTGTAGTAATATGATTGAGGGTATAAAAAGGGAGATGAGGAGGGCTTCGCACCTCCCACAGTTACATTCGGTATTTTCATTAGATATACAGGGATGCAAATTATTGTATAAGTAATCACAGTGCCTCTACTATTTATTTTCAAAAGCAACACTAAAAATGAATGCCCTACCTCCGCTAACCGCTTAATTTTCAACTTACCATCTAGATACCTGAGGAAAATAATATGTTATTGTATACTCTATACGACTATACATATTATATTTAAGTAGGATTTACTATTTTACTTTACATACTTACGGTCTACAGAGTTCAGACTGTACTACCACTACTGCAGTACTTTTTTAGTCACATTTAGTCATCAATTTAAACATCAATTTAATTGATGATATCAGTTTACTTTTTTCAGATATAGCAGTGCAGCTGTTGTCACATTCGATCGCACTCTGAGCTATTTAATGCTCATATTGAAAAAGTCTCGTGTAAGGCCCTGAAAATGTTTGGTTTCATTAAAAGAATATCAATCATCCGAGTTTATTTTCTAAAAGCACTATCTCATTGTGAATTTGTTAGTTCCCGTCTAGAATATGGTGTAGTGATCTGGGATCCTCTTTATTTTCCTTGACTCCTACCAGCTTGAACCGTTTTCAGCCTTAATTTTTGAAAAATGCACATTTTGCTCTGAATATTATACGTACGTTTCTCCAGCCCCGCTCATTTAAACTACAACCACTATTAGAAAAATTAAATCTAGATGCATTGAGTAACAGAAGAATCAATGCTAACTTAGTTTTCCTAACCAAACTCATAAGTGGGGAGGTTGATGCTCCTTAGCTAGAGTTAATTTAAAGGTTCCAAGTGCTAACTTGCGTAAGTAACTTACTTTTCTCCAATCCGTGTCCTAATGTGTCTGACTAGGTACTGACTAACTATTATTACCTGTCTTGCGAATAATGCATTTAGTCAATGAGACCCATCACTCCTATGCTATTTATAATTCAGTTTTAGATTCTGAGCGAAGCGATGAATGTATTGATTATACAATCATGTGTGTTTTTTTTTTTATTTTTTTTGTGTCTGTCATCACCTTTTAGGACAGTAAAAGTGCTTGGATTTTCTTCAACAGTAACTTTTCTGATAGGAAAGTGAATCTAGTTAGTGCATCGAGGAGGTCAAAATTCAAAATTCCCAGTGGTTTTCATAAGCGCCAGGAAAACAAAAGAAAAATTAAGGAAAAACGAGAATTTTTACGCAAATTCTGTTTTCGAGAAAATCGATTTTGGTTTTTGGTGTAACTCTAAAACAAATGATCGTAGGGACATGAAATTTTGACTGAATGTTTATATTAGCATTTTTTATACACCATAAAATTTTGAAAATATTTTTACTCTTTTTGAGCTGTTTACGGACATTGTCAGTTTTTAATTTTTTTAGTTTTTTTTTCTATAACTATCAATAAAATTTTATTTGTTGGGTAAAAAAGCGTGAACATTTAATATAAGGCTCCTGATATATCGTTCTAATAGCAGTTGAAAAATATTAAAAATACATAGGCACAATTTTTTTTTTATAAGCATTTAAAGTTTTAATTTAACAACATTTATCAAATTTAAAATTTAATAATTATTTTGTAGTTAAAAATGTATAAAATGTTAACTTCACGGACCTCGATGGTTACAATATTATAATATATATAATATAGGAGCCTAAGGGACACATTAACATTTTCCAAATATTTCGACTTATTTTGAGCTGTTTACGGACATTTTCAGTTTACATTTTTTTTAGTTTATTTTTCTATAAATATCAATACAATTTTATTTGTTGGTTAAAAAAGCTTGAAAATTTAATAGAAGGCCTGTTTTAAAGGCAGATGAAAAAAATTAAAAATCCTTAGTCACAGTTTTTATTTATAAGAATTTAAAGTTCAAATCTTGACAAAATACGGAAAAATCACGAAAATTAACAAATTATTTTGAGTTGAGAATTCATAAAAATATTTATATATAAATTACTTTATTCACATTAATATCATCAAATATACTTGGTAATATCATAGGCTGACTGACCGTTTTCGCTCAGAATCGTTTTTCTTATACAATGATATTAAATCATTGAATTCAAAATTTAACACTATCTATTACAGTGACCCACTTGTAACCTACTGAATAGCAGAGGGACATCCACTTACCCAGCTTTTTGCATTGTTATCTACATAATTTTCTTATATTGTTTTGATTACTTTAAATATATATGTGTTGTGTTTTATAAATGTATAATGTACATATTATGTGTATGGCCCGTTCCGTCAATTTATATAAATAAACAAAATAAATAAATATACCGGTAAACACACAAAAAAAAAAAACACACATTGTAAAATCAATACATTAATCGCTCCGGCTCCGCTCAGAACCTAAAATGCCATATCTAGCAATATAACCAATAACTATAATAACTAACATTGCTCCTATTCCTATAACAATTTTTAGTATTAGTTATTAATAATAAGTTATTATTTTAGTTATCTAAGTATTTTAAGTACCAAAACGTGTTTTCCAAATACATTCCATATTTAGTTGGTAAGTACTAAGGATTAACGGACTACCTATACGAATCGAACAAAAATAATTTATTGAACTACATAGTACAGACTAATTTTATTTTAGATGTAAGAAAAAATTTGCTATATAACGGGCCGTAACATAATAAAATGTTTAAAACTATTGAATTTTCGTTTTTCTTTATTTTCTGTTGAAAAAACCTACACTTACTTAACCCCTTTTAACGTATAAGTTGTTATATAGTTGCACCCCCGATAAATGAGTCACTAAAAGAGTATGAAATATGTAGTATTTTAAATATCCGAGACGGAGGCCTCCTCAGGGCTGTTATAATATTATGGCCTTGGTTTTTAACAAATAACAAATAGAGTAGAAAATAGAGAAGAAAAAAAATAGAGTAGAAAATAGTGTAGACAAACGCATATATTTATTGAATATTACTATATTAGTCTTCACAACAGAGCTAAATCTAAATATGTAGATTTATAATAATATGATATTTATGGTTGTTCTGAATACTCAATAATAATGGATATAGTCATATATAGAGATACTAATAAATAACTAAATATAATATATACCTACGTGTTAACTAATAATAGTAATGATACAGTACTAATAATAATTATATGTTTAGGTACATATAGAAGATACGTGCATAGATATTAATATATTATATCTGTGCACTGCAAGGCGCAAGCTAATTTAAGCAGATTGAGTTGACGTCTTGACGTCAGTTGGACAATTGTTGCTTATAAATTAGAATGAGTGAGGAATGGATGTACATTATGCAATATCAAATATTGAAAATTACACCAGCCACCAATTACAATTTATTGTAGCTCTCAGAGCTCAAAGGTATATATTTATGGAAAACTTAGGTATAATCACATAATGATAATGGACTACCTATAGTACCTACAACCTACTGGCTACTACCTATATACATACAGTTATTAGTTATAGTATAGTTATACGTATATACTTATATACTTTTTTTGGACAAACATTGCAATTAATAAATATATTGAAATATACAGTACGCTGCAGGTGCTACTCACAGAGTGGATTAAGAATGGAAAATCAAAAAAAAATTTATAAATTTCGGAGCGATGACGTGCCTATATAATACGTCTCGTTTTTATTATAGTCATTAGGTTTTTAACGATGACGTACGAATATAACCCAAATATAACAATAAGTTATGCGTCGGTTTTTTAAAATTAAACATAGGTTTGTATATCCACAAGAATTGAATTGTATTTCTTTAATGTGGTACAAAAAAACTCAAGAATTTAAAAATATAATACTATTTTCCAGCTATTATATTATACTTGAATATTATGGTTTCAACTGTTTTAAGACTTCATGTCAAAATTATTGAAATCTCCGAACATTGGCATTTGAAACACAGTACATATTATAGAATTATTTTATAGAATTTAATTCGATAAATCATAAGCAAAAAATATATGTATAATATTATAGTCTTAGAGAATTTAACGACTGATCAAATTCGTTGATGATAATTGATAGCTGTATATTATAGTCTGGACATAGCCGCTGGGTCGCGACTGGGTTTTTCTTCAAAGTTAAAATTCTATAGTCGTTTCTGTGTAACTAATAATCAGCTACTATTCAGGCCTCGCGTTAATATCATACAGGGTGTTTTTTAAGCTTGCTCATCCTATTTTTATGCTTAAATTATACATATTATATTAAATTTCTGATTTTTTGAATTTTTAAATACACTTGAAGATTTTTGAAAATTTGAGATTTTTTTTACCATTTAAGGATGATCTTGTGACAATAAAAACTTCTGTTTTTCAAATAGGAATCTCCGTTTTTCATTTTTAATTATTTAGGAGATATTTTTTTGTTGAGAATTATAATGTATTTAAATTCTAAATCAAAATTCAAACTTGTAGTTTAAACTAGTTTTTGAGTTATATAATTTTGCTTACTAAGGATAATACGTCTATGGAAATGGATTAAGTAGATTTGGGGGGTTAAATGATTTGAAAATGTCTGCGGTAGATCCCCGTCACCTTCCCTCAGCCACCTGCCTCACTCTCTCTTCAGCTTCTTTATCAGACAATAGATAGACTCCACCATCTTGTACAGCAGACGGAAGGTTCCCTCTCCATTCCAAAGGACGTCTGCTTTCTCTGTAGGGTAGGCGGGGAAACCCCTGAACTCTGGTCCGCACAGTATAATATTATCTAGTAGGTCCACAACTCTCGGATGACGGCCAAGGCGGCGACAAGTTAAACTCTATGGCCGCGCTAAAACGGACACTCCAACAGCGTGTGGTTGACCGAGTCTGAGTCGCTGTCACAATGGTGACAGTGCACGCTAAGAGCCCTGCCCATCCGATGTAGATACTGCTGGAAGCAACCTTTTTTTTTCGTATTATCGAGGACCTGGGAGAGAATAGCGATTCGCATTACAGCTCCCCCGTCAGTGCCTGGGTCATATTATGGTACGACGAAGGCACTTTCGGCACGGTTCTTCCCAGCCACCTCCCTAAAGTCTTGTTGAAGCCACCTTTGGTGTTGCAGACTATATCACGCTTGCCAGAGGTGCGCGGTGGCACTCCGCTCCTCCCGCTTGATAGCCTCCTTGGAGGGTCATGCTGCTCCGGGAACGATCGTGGCGTTGAGGCGAGCTCTTATCCTGTGCCTTTCCAAGCCGAGGAGGTAGTATAATGAATAGGTACTACATATAATATTATAAATAGTTTCTATTATTGTAAAATCATATTTAAGGATTATTATATCCTTAATATAAACATTTTAATAATTCAGCAACTACTTATTAAAATTTTGATTTAGTTGCATACAAATTTCAAGAAAATCACCTATTAAATAATTAAATAATTAAATAATTTGCAGTAAAAAATAGGGATATCATTTGGAAAATAGAAGTTTGTATCACCGCAAAACACTGCTTAAGTAGTACAAAAAATATGGTCTTTAGGTATACTTTAACCTAACCTAACCTAACCTAATCAGAATTTGAATAAATGTATATTTTAGGGAAAATATGGCGGAGAACATTTTTTCAACAAAATATATACTACAATTTTTGGGGTCTTTGTATTTCATTATGGGGCCGCTTAAAAATACTGATCCATGGGCCTTTGGTGTGTCAGGCCGACACTTATGATAGCTATCATGGTAACTTCACCATAATATGCTTATTAAATTGAAAAAATTTAAGCATCCAATTTTATTTGACGTACTCGAGTAGTTGTCTTACAAATTACTACTGGTATAAAAAATAGATACCACTGTACTAGGTAATGTAGGGTAAAGAAAAAAAGATTGAACATTTTTTTGTAATTCAAAAAATATCAATCTCTGGAACTTATTGAAATCTTTGCCAATGTGTGCGTAATGTGTATAATTATTTACTAGGTATGTGTACCTAGTAAATAATTAATTAATAAATTTAAATATTTAGACTAATATCAAGCTAATTATAAAACTAATCTATTTATACCATTTGTAGGTACCTACTTCGGTATTGATTTATAATTTTATAATTAACAATAATATTATAAATTATAATAAGTATTATAGGTATGATATATTTTTGTTTTAATATCAAATTTTGTTCGAATTTAAACTCAAAATATCTATAAAAAAATCGTACCTATGTATCTTTAATATTTTTAAAAAGCTGTAAGAACAATAGTTATGATTTATGAAAAACTCTGTTTGCAAGCTTTTTGACCGAGCGAACATTTCTTATCGATATTTTTACGCGTGAATATCGTATTACATTAACATTTAAACTTCGGACGCTCTTAAGTCTGAAGTCATAAAAATTATTTGAGGTATTTCACTCAACTTTTATTTTGATTCTAGTTATAACAACTTATGAGGAAACATGTAATAACATTTCAAGTTATTTGAATGAGCAAAAATGTTTTATCAACAATTAATAGAAAATTATAAGCATAATATAATATGATTTCAGATATCTACAGTTATTAGTTTTTGAGTCGCAAACTCATAAAAAAATAAGAAAATTGATTTTGCCGAAAACTAATTTTGCGTAAGATTTAACATTTTTCCTCAATTTTTTTCCCCCTTTATTTTGACAAAAATTAAGCATTTGTAATTATGATCATCAAAAAGTTCCAACTAGATTTTTCTTTTCTTCTATAAAGCGTGAACAATTAAACAAAAAAAATAATAAAACATCATTGTAAAATCAATACATTCATTCCTCCGCTCAAAATCAAAAAAAAAAGGTTACATTATGAATGTTAATAGAGTAAAGCTACCAAAATATCCATTAGGTATTTAAATTTATTTGTTAATAAATAATAATGATCAAAATTTTAATAATCAGTACCTATATATTTTATAAAATTATGAATTATTATTCTTATTGAACCTCAGTATGAATTTACCATGAAATAATGTTATGTTGTTTGAGACCGTAGGGACAACTCTCCGCCCACGCCAACAGAGAGGCACTGAGCTAATAAAAAAGTGGGTGGTGCAACCAAAATTGTATCAGCAGCACAAAACATGATAATTTATATTTTAAACTAAAAAAGGTGGGCAAGTGGATGTTGCTCTGCTGTACAGTAGGTTACAAGTGGGTCATTGTAATGGATGGTGTTAAATTTGAATTCAATGATATAATATCATTGTATAAGAAAAACGATTCTGAGCGAAAACGGTCAGTCAGCCTATGATATTACCAAGTATATTTGATGATATTATTGTGAATAAAGTAATTTATATGTAACCTACTTACGTGGAGCCTTGTTTTCAATTTTCAATCCTTAGCTATAAAAGTTGAACATTTTATAAATTTTTAACTACAAATAATTATTAAATTATAAATTTGATACATTTTGTCAAAATTTGAACTTTAAATGCTTATAAAAAAAAAATTGTGCCTATGTATTTTTAATATTTCAACTGCTATTAGAACGATATATCAGGAGCCTTATATTAAATTTTCACGCTTTTTTACCCAACAAAAAAATTTTTATTGATATTTATAGAAAAAAAAATTTAAAAAATTAAAAAATTGAAAACTGACAATGTCCGTAAACAGCTCAAAAAGAGTCGAATTATTTTCAAAATGTTATCGTGTATTGAAAATGCTAATACAAACATTTAGTGAAATTTTCACTGAATTAAAAATAGTATAGGAGTGATGGTCTCATTGACTAAATGCATTATTCGAAAGACAGGTAATAATAGTTAGTCAGTACCTAGTCACACACATTAGGACACGGATTGAAGAAAATCAAATTACTTACGCAAGTTAGCACTTGGAACCTTTAAATTAACTCTAGCTAAGGAGCATCAACCTCCCCACTTATGAGTTTGGTTAGGAAAACTAAGTTAGCATTGATTCTTCTTCTTCTGTTACTCAATGTATCTAGATTTAATTTTTCTAATACCGGTTACACGAGACTTTTTCAATATGAGCATTAAATACCTCAGAGTGCGATCGAATGTGATAACAGCTGCACTGCTATATCTGAAAAAAGTAAACTGATATCATCAATTAAATTGATGACTAAATAGTCATGCCAGAGAGGATTAAGAGAACGCGTGAAAGACATACAATTACATTTCGGAATAGAAAGCTCAAAGCCAAGGTGTCTAGTCACGGGCAAAGTATACAATTTGGCCGTTACACAAAATGCCCTCCGTTTATTGGGTAATAAATGAGATAATGGATAAAGATCTATATTTATTCCATAATAAATCTTATATTATAAGTAAACATAATATTTTATTTTAATATCAAGTATTGTTGCATGCACCTATTGTATACATACTGTTTCTGTGGTATTCCGCTGATTTGAACTTGCACTTCCGTGTTTTATATTTTTGAACATACGTAAAATTCCTAATTGGTAAATTTGCCGTGCTGTCTCCCTGAGCGAATTTTTGATTTGTGGTACATTATCGACTTCCTTAAATCTTTCTTATTTGCAAATTAGTAATTAGAAATTGGTTTCTACTGTATATAGTTGAAAGGCGGCCTTCCTATTAGTTCCGATTTCATATATACTATATTGTTAACTGTAAAGACATATATATATATATATATATATATATATAATATGTGAACTGCCACATTGTAAGAAAGCCAATAAGAACAAACAAATTAAGTAATCTACATCTACAGATAATAATCCTTGTTTATAACCAGGCCTTGGTATTTTGATTTTATTATGCTTTATAATCACTTAAAGATGTACAGGATACCTGGATACGGACCAAAACCTTATCAGTTGATGACAAAAATGTCTTTAAATTTGACTCGTATAGCGATGGGTAAACAATGGTGGATAGTTTTTTTTTACTATTCATGAATGGTGGATTAGGATGGATATATATGTAATATATCGATCGTGATTGACCAATAGAAAACTGTGAGAGCCGAGAGTGCTATATATTATATAGTAGTCTAATTTAAAATTTAAAACAACATTCCAACTTCAAATTATAATATTGATAGCGAGGTGTCGTTCCTTATCATGTATATCCAAGGTGTTTTGATAAGGTGTCGTCACTCTTGGTGACGACACCTTATCAAAACCTTTATTAATTCATATGTTATACTTATAAGTTCAATTTGGACGAAATTTAAACAATAAATAACGATTTTAGTTATTGGTGGCTGAGCCCCCCCCCTCCCCTCGTGCTGGTCTACGAATCAACCGATTTTTCTATCGTATTCAGCAGGGCCGATTCTATTAGTTATAAGAATTTCAAGGAAGCTGAAAAAGGTGAGGTCAAACCGTCAGTAGCTCCTAGACTACTATTTTGTATACCGATACCTACTCAATACCCGAATAGTTTAATATTTCTATTTAAAGCTGTTCTTTGAATTTATATTATAATATTATATAATAAAATACAGTATCTAAATACTTATGTTTTAGATTCTGAGCGGAGCGAGGAAGCTAGTGGTTTTACAATGGTGTTTAATTTTCTACTTAAAATTTCTACCAGGAGTCACTATGCTTCGATTTTAACATATAGTACCTTATCTTTTAGCAAATGGGATCAAGATGGTACTTTAGAGCGATCATTTATCTCAAAAGTTATTTAATGCCACGGGAAAAACTACCGATAAATTACGAAAAACCGCTAAAAATGAGATTTTAATTTCCAACGCTTTGGTTATCACCTGTCGTTATCAATTCAACTTACAGGCTATAATAAATAATAACGATATAAAAAATCTAGGCTGACAAACCGTCTCCCCTCAGAATCGTTTTTCTTATTATATCATTGAATTCAAGTTTAATACAATCCATTATACATTGACCTACTTGTAACCTACTGTACAGCATAGCGACATCCACTTACCCGCTTTGTTTAAATTTAAAATTTTTAAAAATGCCGTATGTCAGTATCGGCATTTATATAATAATTATAGTTTGATTGTATACGAAAATATAATATGTATGTATCACTGTGTAGACTGTCTGACTGTATAATATTATAACCATCTAAGGATGACAAAAATCATTTATTGTTCCAATACATCTATAATATGTAGATAGGTTTTAGTTTTCAAATCAATTTTCTACACGTAGGAGTATAGATGGCAATTATTTTACTAGGAGCAAAACAAATTAAAACCGTCAATGGTATTCCAAACTTTCATTTAACGTACCTGTACAGTGTGCACATATTATTTACCGTCAATATACATAATATACAGACATAGGTACTACATTTAATATGCATTGTAGTTAAGAATTTTGTTCTAGATTTCTATAAACATATCCTTAACGTTATTTTCTCTTATTAACATAATTTAAATTCACGTTAGGTATTTTTAACGTGGATTAAAATTGTTAAATATAATATATTATGATAATAATTGTTTATGTATTAGTAATCAGATTTCGTGCGTTTGAGCAATAAAGTATAATAATTATTATATTATATTATTATTATTATATATTTCTATAATATAATAACTAGGTAAGTGATAACTGTTTATATACTTGTATAATAGTTGCATAATATTATAGCCTAATAATATAGGTCCTGTAGTATACCTATATACGTTTTAAGTTTAGGTTAATACTATATTATAATTGATAATAATATGTATATAGGTACCTAATATATTAATCAAGACATTAAAAAGTTACGGTACGTCGGCAATTGACATTGACTTATATACTATTAAAGTATTTACTAATAAGTTAATAGTATAGCTTATAAATAGTAGAACCTAGGTAATAATATATATGCGATTTGTTTTTTGCAAAAACGAGTGTAAACTAGGTAATATCAAACTAATATCAATATAAATTTCTTTTGAAGTATCTAATATGAGTTATATGACATTCTCGCTTAGAATGCAATTTTCAAATATTATATGTGCAGTGATTTATCATTGAATTCAAATTTAACACATCTAGTACAGTGACCTACTCAATGAAGAGGTGCCAAGTGTATACACCAGCAGTTAGCGGAATAACTTTCCCAATTTTTTTAAATTGTTTCTGGAATAAATGTATTAGATAAATATTATAGAATACAGTCTAAGTGAATAACAATTGAATTAACTACAATAATATTGTCATTTAAAAATATTACGGTTATCGTTTCTATATAACCATCTTGATTACATATACCTGCTACGCCATTCTTATTATATTACGATGTCATATACAGTGTGATCACGATATCATGATCACACCGTATAACAATATTTAGTTTGTTATTTTATTTTTATTTTGCATTCGTATACATTATGTAAAATATGTAAATATGTAATTATAATAAATAATAATTTAAATTTATGTAGCAAAAGGTCAAGTTGTCAAAGTGAAATAATGATCAATTAAAAAGAAAAGGAAACTAAATCTCAAACCTCAATAATTGTGTCACAGCAATCATTATAATATTCTCAAATTATTAAAAAAATGTTATTCATAATTATATAATAATAGAAGATGATAAAATGTATTGTACATGCATGATATTATATTTATTGTTAGAAATCACGAACCGTGCCTGCACAAATATTGAAAATACTAATTATAGTAGTTACCTATAGGTATATTTTTATTTATTTATTTCTAGATTTTACTAAAATATCACTCAACAGTAGTTTGAAGCAGGGGTACCATTTGGGGGGGGGGAGCAGGGTAGGTATACTTTGGCTCCTCTATTTTTTTCTATGTCTTATTGGCCTGGATTAAAATTTAAAATGCGTCGACGGCCGTCCCGAGCCCAATTTCTCCCACTCTCGCACGAAAACTGTCCAACAAGTATACACCAATTTCAAATAAATTGTACGTAAATACGTATATTATAGTGGTGCTAATTGGAACTGGCTGTATTTTATAGTTCACAACGTACTGACGGCACTGCACGCACGTCGCGTACCGGCGGTTGTTGGTTGGGTATCCAGTATAAACAATATCTGTATTTACTATTTTTAAAAAAGTGGCCTGACAAAAAAAAAAATTGGACTGCTTAAATTTTGGCACCCCTATTATAAAACTCAAATGGCGCCCCTGGTTTGAAGTAAATACACATGCATACAATATGAAAATCGCGTAAAAACTATGTGTATGAAAGCTTGACAGTTGACGGTTTGATTGGCCAAAAATACTATGTTATTCGTAGATATTTTATAAAATACAAATTGTTTATAGTTGACTGATGATCTAAGTGATCACTTAACCTTGTGTGGTTTTTCTTTTGACATTTTCCATAGGATGGAAATTTACCACGAAACTCAATGTCATGTGCCGAATAAATAAAACTAATTGGAATCCTGCTATGTTGTCGGTGATAATTATTTTTATTTCATATTGTAGGTATACCTTTACCATTATATTATGATAAATACGTATTTAATTAATATCATTCCAGAGTTTAGTTTTAGGAAATACTTCTGCCTTCTGAAATTAAAAAAATACTGAATTTAAACAGTTACATCGCTCAGCGCTGAGGTATTCTACACTCACTTCTTAGTTCTTACGTTTAGTTTATACGTTTCGTTCTAATACATATTTAGAAAGATTGCAAGAGTGCAAGACACATTTCGATTTCGGATACCCGAATACGAGTAAACTGAAGTTCAGTACTCTATGGCTCTGTAGATAATGAAGTTTTGATTGTGAATCGTATAAAGCCAGCCATATGATGGTGGATAATACGAAATTAGTTTCCAGGTAAAATAAAGTGTACTAAATTAGTCGCTGAACCATAAAATTACCTAAAAATTACTTATCGTTATACAAATTTTCGAATTTATTGTTCCCATATGTACAACCTCAGTATTCTTATATTTTATTACGTTACACAAATTTACTGCAAAGTCTAGGAAAGTTTATAAATATAATAATACTATATCTAATAGATTGCTGAAAAGGAAAAGTTTATTGGTGAAAATATTAAGACATTGAATGACTGCCAAATTTTGAACTTATAATTCGTCAAAAAAGTATGTTATTTTTTAATCAACCGGCTAAATTAATCATGGTAAAAACTGTAAACAATGTATAGATACATACAATGCTTTCATTGAACCTGCAATTTCACTATGGGCTTTGGCTTATATACGCTACTGCCTCATAATATGAGACATAAACAAAACTGAGAATGTTTAAAAAAAAGATATTTTAAGTAATACGTATGTTAAGCGAATAATTAACGAAAGGATTAAATTAAATTACAATCGTGAATCTTGGAGTGTACTGAATTTATATTTAAATACATATTTGTATTCAATGAATATTGTGTACGTTTAAGGTTTTATGAATTAAAAATAAATATGACTAGTGTTTGTAGTAGGTACCTATTATTTATTAGGTGTAACGTGTAAACTAATAAATAGGTACACAGGTATACCTATAGAATAAATTATGAATTACCTATTGAGAATTGACAGCAGTGGCGTATTTAATAGGATGGGGCTCTCTGGTGGAAAATTATCCCTGGCTGAACCTTTTTCAAATTATTTTATGACATTTCGTCTTTATTTGCAATTTATAATTTTTAAAATATAATACTGCAGTTTATTAGTTTATTATGTATCCATTTAAATTATTAAATCCTCAATGTATATTTATTTAAATTTCAAGGTGAGTATTTAGGAGGTCGATAATAGAAAAAAAATTTGTGAAAGCATTTAGTTTTTAGCTATTTAGGTTTCAAAAATATCTTCAAGGGTGTAATTAATACTAGGTGGATGGGTAGCAGTGACACCCCTGACTGGTGTGTGGTATATACTATATATATATGATATACATTATACATACTATGTGATATAATTAAGCGATAACAAATTACGAGGTCGTATATATTTATTATAAATGGCAAAATATATACGAAATACCCAATTAGAATTAGTATCCATCATCTATTTATCTTTATGGCCATACCCGGTCGAATTAAACCACTCGCCTTTATTATAATTTATACAATATTATAATATGTATTTTAATTTATAGTAACTAACAAGTTTCGTAAAAAATTTCATAATTTTTGTAAAAATTAAAAAACGGGTTGTTGGATATCGCTCTGCTGTACAGTAGGTTACAAGTGGGTCACTGTAATGGGTGGTATTAAATTTAAATTTAATGATATAATATCATTGTATACGAAAAACAATTTTGAGCGAAGACGGTTTGTCAGTCTAGGGTATTATTAAGTATATTTGATGATATTATTGTGAATAAAGTAATTTATGTGGAGCCTTGTTTTCAAACCTTAGCTATAAAAGTTGAAAATTTTGTAAATTTTTACTAAAAAAATAATTTTTAATTTTTAAATTTGATACATTTTGACAAAATTTGAACTTTAAATGCTTATAAAAAAAATCGTGCATATGTATTTTAAATATTTTTCAACTGCCATTGTAACAATATATCAGGAGCCTTGTATTAAATATTCACGCTTTTTGACGCAACAAATAAAATTTTATTGACATTTTTAGAAAAAAAACTAAAAGAATTGAAAATTGATAATATCCATAAACAGCTCAAAACAAGTCAAAAACTTTTGAAAATTTTATAAAGTATGGAAAATGCTAATACAAATATTCAGTGAAAATATCATGTATTTACGGTCCTTTGTTTTAGAGTTACAATAATAACCAAAATCAATTTTTGCAAAAACTGATTTTGCGTAAAATTTCCCGTTTTTTCTTAATTTTGTTTTTGATTTTCTGGCGCTTTTGAAAACTACTGAGAATTTTGAATTTTGACCTCCTCAATGCACTAACTAGATTCACTTTACCGTCGATCAAGATACTGAAGTGATCGAAGATCGAAGCATTCGACTACTTATCTACACAGCGCAAAAAACAACAACACACAATTTGCACTCCTGAAAGAATAGTGACACAAATCAAAATATCAAAATGTTGGGAAATCGATTTTTCATGTTTCATTTTTTAATTAGGTCATTATAAATATTATTTTTCATTATTTTTTCTTTTTTCAATCTTATATTATTCTTCATATTGTATAGTTTACTTGCATATGCTTAAAATAATAATTTAAGTACCATTTCACCTATGTTCTATTGTAAATGTTATTTTAACGATTTTTTACACTACAAATAACATTTTATTGACAATTATAGAAAAAAAAAACCAATAAAATTGAAAACTGATAATGCCCGTAAACAGTTTAAAAAGAGTCAAAATATTTTCAAAATTTGATGGTGTATAGAAAATGAGAATATAATTACTAAGTGCAATTTGCATGCATTTACAGTTGTTCGTTTTTGAATTACAACAAAATAACAAAATCGCTACATGAGAAATCGAGTTAATATCCAATCTTGTAAAAATATGAACTGTAAACGCTCATAATAATTTAATTTGATTTGCTCGAAGACATTTTTTTTTTTGATAAAGGTAGACAAACTTATCTTGTATTACATTTTTAAATCTTACATTTAAAAAGAAAAATGTTTATGAATTCTCAACTCAAAATAATTGTATAATTTTCGTGATTTTCAGTATTTTGTTTAAATGCTTATAAAAAAAACTGTGACTAAGGATTTTTAATATTTTTCAAATGTCATTGTAACAATATAGTAGGAGCCTTGTATTAAAATTTCAAGCATTTTTACCCAACAAATAAAGTTTTATTGACATTCATAGAAAAAAAATTAATAAATTTGGAAACTGAAAATTACCCTAAACAGTTCAAAACAAATCAAAATATTTTGAAAATTCTATCGTGTATAGAAAATGGTAATACAAACATTCAGTCAAAATTGCATGTATCTACAGTAATTTTCTTTAAAGTTACACTAAAAACCAAAATCGCTCCGCCCAGAATCTAAAATTGGTGCTCCATCGATTATAAAACGATTATAAAAACGTCCTACTAATTTCACAGAACAAAAACAGAAATGAACTAATATTTCTAGGTTTTTTTTAGTGGAGCGTTATCATAAATCATAATTAAGAGATATTAAGAGATCATAATCATAATAGACTGGCAAATTCTTGCTAATAACTTACAAAATAATGACATAGATTTAAAAAAAGATTTGCAGTATTTAGTGTGGGCCAATTTCACGAATGTGTAGTTTACATGACCGAAACTACAGTTTGTTATAGATGGACCAGAAAAAGATTGACAACATTGCACGAAATAAAAAATTTAGCTTGGAAAAAAAAATATTTTATATGATGTACGGCTAAATAAAATATTTTTTTTAAGCAGAAATAATGTTACAAATTAAAAAAAAATCAGATTTACAATAAAACAAAGGTGAAATGGACAAATGGTACTTAAATTATTATTTTAAGTATACTAAAATATAAAGGATGATAAACCTATTCTTTCAGGGGTGCGAGTCAACATCATTGTAAAATCAATACATTCATCGCTCCGCTCAGAATCTAAAATATAAGTCGCATACAGTGATTAAGTATAATATGTATAATATACAGTAAACGTCGAAATATCCAATTCTTTGCGAAACACTAATGCGAGATAACTATGAACATTAAACATATTATACGCAGACGCCGTTTGTTTTTCGTACGCGTTATTATATAATAATTAATAATAATATATTAGACCGGACCGGCACAGCGTTAAAGTATTCTGATTTATCACGGTGACGCGTAACCAACTATAGAGGAAATATTTTTTGAATAACAATTATTATGTTTTCGTAGCAATATTTCATATTACGACTATTACCGATGTGCGACGACAACGCTAATTCGCTCGTATAAAATATATGTGCCCAACAAATTCGACCGTGGACTTGGCAATTGGCGAGCTGTGAAATGCACTTGAGAGTTGAGATATGTACCGTCAATCGGATGTGTTTTGCGTGATAAAAGAGTTCGACGTGCAAATTTATAAAACGAATTAGGTACCGCCCGTACTCGTATAAACGAGTGTAATTAATGAATTCATAACAATATATAATATCAATTATTTGAGTTATCGATTTAATTTACAGGTATCTAAATTACTGAAACCCGTGTACCTACGTCTGTACTCTGTACGGCTGCTTCTGAGTTGGGTCCAAAAATTAAAATACCATTTGGGTCCCAGATTATTTTCAGTACTACACTAGTTGGTTACCAATTTTTTTCGTTCAGTACTACACTAAATTAACGTCTTTCTTCTCGTTTAACAAACTTGTCCACTATTAGATCTGCCTAGGTATATGATCTATTATTTATCACAGGTTAGGTGAGGTATGGTTAAAAATGTTTTTTGCCCATAAAAATATAAATTATTAGAATTTTACAAAATATATATGACATAAGTAGATAATATAGAATGTATCATAGAAATAAAAAAATATCAACAATTTTAAAATTCTAATAATAAAAAAAAAAATACATGTTATATTTTAATGTAAAATACGATTTAAAATAAAATCATTTTTGTGTTGCTAAAATTAATAAGATATTATAATTCTACAAAATCGAATAGACTAATTTTTTCGCATATATTTATCTGTGACATGATTTGAAGTATTAAGATTATATAGGTATCAATAGACAATAGTTGACGGATAATTAAATTAATTTTGAATTAGCTAACAGAGAAATTTTTGTATCGTGTCTTATATCATAATAATATATATATCTTTATATGGGTACTATATTATATGTTTGTAGATGTTTTGGTTTCGATATTTACTAGGTACTTATGAGTTATGATGAACCTTGTGTTAAGTTTACATGACTTAGCAATAATTGAATATTTAATACATTTCTAACTACCAAATAGTTTGTCATTTTTTGTGGTTTTGACCAAAATTGACATAATTCTAACTATTTACAGATGCTCTTAAAAAATATTTGTAGGTAACGATCAATTTTTTTTTTAATTCCAGTAATAAAAAGTTATGAGGGATTTTCTATACTTCTTTATGCTTTTTTTGTGAGCGAAAAGTGAGCGTGTATCGTGTGTAGGAAATGATAATATTAACATTTGGAGAAAATTTTAGTGATGATAAATATTGGGTGTCTGCGGAAACAAAAAAAAACCCTTCACTCAGAATCTAAAATTGTTGAATGCAAAATTAATGTAATAGAAAAATGTCAACATAGGAGGTTCAAATTAAATTGTATACATTAAGAAGTATAATGTTAAAATTTATCAGTACAACATTATGGTGTGGGGCGACAGGTCACGCCCACAAAGGTAGAAATATATGCGCAATATAACTATAACTCCTGGGCAAGTAGTAAGCAAGTATCTATAAAGCGGGAAGGGAGTTGGATATCTGGATCCACCACATATATTTAGACTATATGGAGCTTCGTGATATGCTGTGTACTTTTATAGTCTATACGAAAATTATTGATTTTGGTTGTAGAATTATTATATTACATTATTATCAGCACGTACCTATAGACTATATTTGACAGCTATACGGAAAATTAATATCTAATACACGTATAAAAATAATATGCAAAACAAGTATCTAACAACTAATGATATGGATTGTGCGAGTAGTTTCATAAATCCGGTCACGGTTGTGGGTTGTGCTGCAGATTTAATGTGTTTTTCATAGGAATACCGTTTGTGGAAAAACCCAACTTTTTTTACTCACCACTACGTATATAAGAAGCATTAAATTCCTGACTACCGGTAATCGGTTGTTTTAATCAATAATAATTATGTTTTAATACGATTAAATTATTAATTGCCATTTTTTTTAAATAACTGTGAAAAACTAAATGAACTGGATGAGGATATAGCTAGGTACCTTGATCATATTTTCAATTGATGTGTTATACTGTTATAATGTTATATAAATGTATAATGTAATACAGGCACCGAGTCGTATTGTTGTAAAAAAATCGTTAACTGCAATGTCTAAATATTTAAAGTATCAAGTTACTTAGTTACCTATCTACCTATATTATGGTAATTTATAATAATATATTACGAATAGGAAATAACGAATTGATAAAATTGTTTAATAATATAGCCGAAATAGGTAATAATATTGATATTTGGTATGATAGTATAATATAGTTTTTTTGCACGACTTAAGTCCCCCACCTCATAATATTTCTTAAAAATGATAATATTGGAGGGACTTGGCAGAAATTTTGGAGGATTATGACCACTAAGCCCTCAACTATTTGCGTCAATGGGGGTAGTTTTAATACTAATATTAGGTTTATTACTATAGTAAATTACCTTCATACAGGACAAGGCCGTATTTAGGTTTGGTAGTGCCCCTGGTGAATCCACAAATATCTGAATTTGCACCTCCCCACAAAAAACATCAATTTAGGTATTTATAATGTATACTTTTTTTGTGCAACTGACAAAATATCAAGTTTTATTTGATTATGTTACCTATATCATGAAAACTTTTTCCACATGTTTTATTATTTTTTCAAGCTTTCACCCCAAAACAAAAATTGTATCATACTATACATACTATATATTATATAGGGTACCTATTAGTACCTAATTAAAAATATTTTCACTTGGAGGAGAGTATAACATACTACAAAAATACATGATTTAGTTTTGGATTTAACAGAAAAGAGATAATATATTGATTTATCTCTGGAGTTAATTGGGTTTATCTTAAAATTTAAATGCTTAAAAAATTCAGGAGAATCAGTAGGTAATAGCCAAAAGGCATTTATTATGTTATAATTAACATTTTTAATATTAAATCTTTTTCTGGTGCTTTACACACTAGACGTTTTAGACCAGTTAACTTCATTAATCCAAAGAAGCCTCAAGTATTATCATATCTAGAATGAGGATCTGGTGTATTAAACAGTAGGTATCGAGCGTACCTCATCGTCATTGAGTAGGTTATAAAATGTCAATAATATTCAATTCAAAAAATGTCTATATTTCCATCAAATTAATACATTTCTAAGATTTTGATAGTTAGTTCACACTGTTGACATATGACGTACTCAAAACCATATAAATATATTCTTCTTTGTTTCAATCATCTGACTCCACTCCGATCATTGTAGAGAGTAGGCCCCTTTTTCACAATGTCTGATAACGACAACAATCGTAAGCAACTGTGATGAGACGGGCGCTCCAGTAAATACTTGTTACTGAAGTTGATATAAAATTTAAAAAAAAAATATAAAATATAAGTTTAATGTGTAACACATAGTCGTTTACAAATTCCATACCGGAAGTAATTCGGGCTTCCGCTGTCCACGCATCAAACTATAATAAGGTACGCATACTGTACATGCGACTAGACTAAGTGTATAATTAGTACAGTGGAAAGCAGTGAACCACGAACTCCATAATCCGTATCCTACTAAAAATTGTATAGGGCGTCTAGTAAAGAGCAAACATCAACCATAATATATTAGAAATTTAAAACTTTGTTTTAATAAGTCACGTTGAGCTTTAATTATCATATATGAATATTGTTCTATTTGTAAAACATTTGACCATACCTTTAATTGGAGTCCTGTACATTTATAATATAATATTTAGTATATACTATATTGTATTTACACAAAAGTGAAAGTCCTAGAAAAACAAAGTATATACGACCTGACGAATATTGCATTAAGTATAATGCGTTGACACGAAGACTATAGCTTGCACTGTTGAACCTACAAAATTATGTGAAAGGCGTCTGCCGTCCAGTCAAGATCAAAAATCAATATCGAATATTTTAAATTGAAAACTTTCAGTCATGATGTTCTTAATTATCATAGATTCATATATCCAAATTATATTTGTATAACGTTTAATCATGTCTTTTTTTGGCCGCCCTGTACATATTATAAAATATATTATACACAAAAGTGGAAGTCTTAGTCAAACTTCGGCCAGGCGATACTAAGCAAACTATATGACCTGAAGTCCTGACTTCTTGCTACTGCAGACCTTGCAAATAGTGCATACGTTTGGTACGTTGATTTGAAGACCCGTCAGACAGTTGAACCTATAAACATATGTACAGGTCATCCAGTAAAGAGCAAACATCAACCAAGTAAATTTATAACTTTAGGTCGCTTATTGTTCTTCATTTATCATATATCTTTTTTTCCATTTGTATAACGTTTGGCCATGTCTCTTTGGGCGTCCTGTACATAATATAATATATTTAGATAAGAGTGAAGTCCTCATAACAAAACTTTAAACTGCGCTCAGAAGGTACTAAACGAACTATATACGACCTGACAAATAGTGCATAAGTATAGGGCATGGACACAAAGGTCCGCCTTCACTGTAGTTGAACCTATAACAATTATGTAAGTACAGGGCATCCAGTAAAGAGCAAACATCGACCAAGTATTTGTAATTTAAATCTTTAAGTCGAGTTGTTCTTAAATTATTATAGTATATCTTCATTCTAATAGACAATAGTATAACGTTTGGTTATGTCTTTATTGGGCGCCCCGTAAATATTATTATATAAATATATATATATATATATAAAAAAGTGGAAGTTTTAGAAAAAACTTCGCTCGGGCGGTACTTAACAAACTATACGGCCTGACATCCTCACAAATAGTACATAAGTATGGTGTTTGTAAGTTGTAAGTTTTCACTGTCTTATATAATTGATTTTGAAAATGTTGCATTTGACCGATCACAAAATACTAAACGAAATTATATTCCACTATAGTATATTGATTTTAATTAGGTTCTGTACTACTACTGTGTGGTATTTATCGTTTCGTTGCTACACAATGCCCAATGTTGTGGCCAGAATCGAAAAAATATACTTATATTAAGATTATAATTTATTATAAGCCACGTTATTTCGTAGCTAAGCGATGGAGTGGCATGGCGCATAGATATATGAAATCTGTAGGTATACTTGAACAAAACATTTATTATTTACAGGAGTTTCACATAGCACTTCTCGCTTCTACACCACAGTTGAACAAAACTGTTTAAATAGTTATTAAAAAGTTAGTACTTACTATTATAGTATTCGAGTCGTGGTCAGATTGTACTTAGTATACTTTGTAATTTGTACTGCAAGGACATATGCGCAACTAGGGTTAAAATTCTGGAGGGGGGGGGGCGGCTAACAAAACTGTTCATTTAAAATAACCCATATAGGGGGCTTATATCTAAATCAATAAGAGATATTTTTAGGGGGCTAAATCTTAGTCAGGGGGCTAAGCTCCTATAGTTGCGCCAATGTGAAAGGACAAAGTAGGTAGTCAAATAGTTATTCAGTGTACCTATACTTATCCAAGGGCTACTGGGCTAGATCACTAGGGTATGTTTGTGGTTAAACATTGGATAATATTGCAATCGAACATTTAAACGTTGAGAATGGGTCGAAGCACAATACCTACTTCTCGAAGTCATACTTATTTGTCTGCCAATGTTTACAGCCTTATCGGCATTGCAGGGCGCAGGCATTATTATAGAATAAAATAATATATACCTATATAAATAATACTTGTTCAGCTGAGAATAATCTAAAAGGTTTTCTTAAATTAAAAAACGTTTGTCAACTGATCTTATATATTATAATATAAACATTAAACATATAGTTATAACTTATAAACTAATAACAATCATAATACCTATAATAGGAAGTTGTAAAATAAATTTACATTTTTCACTTTAATTATAAATATTACGTGGCAAATGTATTACATGGAACATAAGTAATATTGAAATTTGCACCCCGTTAGAATTGCGCCTCTGGCCCATGCTCTCTTGCTCTGCTTTGCACTTAATACGGCCCTGATACAGGGACACATATTGATAACTGATTACTGATTAGTGAATACTGTAATTCATCAAGCATTTTACTCCCATTTATTCCTTTAATAATGAATTTTATTAAAATTCTGATACTTGGAATGATTTACGCATAACTGCTTATAAGGACTATATTTTTTAATGGCTACTTAGATTTTGTATACCATTGATACAAACTTTTTTTTTAATATGAGAGCCTTTCCTTAATGTAAATTATTAACCAGATGATTTTTCTGAAAATGTTGATGATGTAGGTAACTATCTAAATCAATATTCGAACGAGTTGTTATTGATTTATTAAAGTGTACTATGTGTACCTACGTACGCACTAAGAATTATGGTTTTACATAAAATATACAATTTATTATAATATTTTGTCTAATGGATATTATAATTTATAGTATCCTTAGGTACTAAACTCATACAATTACGCAGATTTGTGAAACGTATTTTTGGTTTAAAAATGTTTAGAGGAGGTATACCGTATATACCGCATACAGCTCACCAAGTATCCTAGGTTCTTTAAAAGTTTAAAAACTATGTCAAAACATTTTTTAGTAATCACTATTCACTGTTGTCAATATAATTTAGTTCTGGTATAATTTGTTATAACTTATAATCAAAAATGTGTTTATTTGCATTTTAAAAACATGATTCGTTAAATAACCAAAATGCTGACCAGTCATGTATTAGTTCTTTTTTAGTGATAATTGCACCACAACAATGAACTTTTCTTTACTCTCTAATATATATTAGAACTCTTTAGTACCTATATATATTAGTTTATAGCTATATGTATTTTGAAATCCCATACTGTTGTCAGTGGCGACGTGGCGTATTTAGGAATTTGTCATGGGAAGGGCCCAGATTATTTTCAGAACACAAAGTCGTGGAGAGACCAAAAGTCCATGTAAAATTTTTGAGTTTTTTATTATCTAATATATAAAAATCTCGTGTCACGGTGTTATAGTGTACGAACTCCTCTGTAACGG
Organism: Metopolophium dirhodum; assembly: GCF_019925205.1. Taxonomy (NCBI): domain Eukaryota; kingdom Metazoa; phylum Arthropoda; class Insecta; order Hemiptera; family Aphididae; genus Metopolophium; species Metopolophium dirhodum. Next base: position 335,242 of record NC_083566.1, on the reverse strand, counting down.
CTTGACCGATTCGGATAAATTTTTTTTTATACATTTGGTAGGTACGAGAATAGGTTGTAAAGTATTTTTTACCCTTCTAGTCCCACCCGGGGAGTTGTTCAAACGGGGATTTTGAGATCTTCTGTGGCAATGTAAATACTGTGCAAAATCACAATGTGATACTGGGTAATGTAAATTTATAAAAAAAAAGAATCACGATATTAAAATTGAAAATTTTGACAATTGAAGCGACGAAAAGTTTTTACAAAATCCTTCGTATCATATGATAAAATTTGTTTTTCTTAATCATGTTAAAACACGAAATTTAACATGTACGAGACACGAGTCAATGGGAAGGGTCCAGACCCCATTGATATATTATCTTTGTATAAGAAAAACGATTCTGAGCGAAGACGGTCAGTCAGCCTATGATATTACCAAGTATATAAGTATATAAGATGATATTATTGTGAATAAAGTAATTTATATATTACCTATTACCTATTTACGTGGAACCTTGTTTTAAATTTTCAATCCTTAGCTATAAAAGTTGAACATTTTTAAATTTTTAACTTCAAAATAATTATTAAATTTTAAATTTGATATAGTTGATCAAAAGTCGATCTTAAAATGCTTATTAAAAAAAATTGTGCCAATGTAACTTTAATATTTTTCAACTTGTATTGTATCAATATATTAGGAGCCTTGTATTGATCCCCTCAATGCACCAACTAGATTAACTTTCCCATCGAACAAGATATACTAAAGTTGAAAATCAAAACATTTTTTCGACTATTTATTGTAAACACAGACGACAGATACAAAAAATAAAAAAAACCGGCCAAGTGCGAGTCGGACTCGCGCACGAAAGGTTCCGTACCATCATCTATAAACATGTTGGCAACACTGATTATATTATATATTCTAGGATTTTTAGTATTTGTTGTTATAGCGGAAACAGAAATACATAATCTGAGAAAATTTCAACTTTCTAACTTTCAAGATTCATGAGATACAGCCGGGACGGACAACGGACACCTTAGTAATAAGGTTCCGTTTTACCGTACGGAACCCTAAAAACACACATCATTGTAAAATCAATACATTCATCGCTCCGCTCAGAATCTAAAAAAAGTATTCAATACGGAAAGAAGTATTAGAATACTTTTACTCAAATACTTTACAACGCTGCGTATCACACATGTATATGTATATATATATTATTATATATACATTCCTTTATTATTATTATTGTCCACTTTAAAAACTACGACACGGAAATGTATTTCGTTTTTCTCGGGACGAGTTTAGTGCATATGTAGACACTGTTTACTTATGTAAACATATATATAATATACATATAACAACGCAATAATAACAATACCTATTATTATTATTATTATTATAACGTGAGCGAATACATGTAATAATATAATATACACAATTTTTTATCGCCGTCGCTATAGGTTTGTTCCCCAATTTAAATCACGACTATATATAATATTATTGTTTGGGAACGGCGGCGGATTGTATGCGGCGTGCCAATTTAATTCTTCAATTCTCACGTGCGCCGCGTAAACAGGACGCGTCACTTATGTAAAACGCGTTCGGGGGGGAAAATGGAAAAAAAATCGACGTCCTCGCGTCAATTTGATCTCCGCAGAGACATTGCGTTTCATTGCTATTTAATGTGCACAGAGGTCATAATCATAACACCGCGACAAAGGCACCAGGTGCGTATAAAAGACCTCGGGAACCGCGGCCGGGCGTCAGTCGAATACACTCGTCGTACCAGGTGACTTTATACTGCAGCGCTAAGACCACAGAAGTCAATATTACCGTTTGTCGCGTTATAGAGTTAATTATAAGGGATACACACGCACGCGGGCAGGCTTAAATTATTTCATTAATTACACCGAGCAGTGCAATATCTAGATATCATCGGCGTCGAGCGAGATCAGCTCTTCGTGCATACCTAGTACATTCGTCGACATTATGAAGGTATCTGCAGCGACCGCCGTCCTGGTCGCTCTGGTCGCCACCGTGCAGGTAAAACCATTCAATACCACGTATATATTTATAAATAGGTCCATACCGTTAATAGCGGGGTAGTTGGTTATTATTACTGATATAATGTACCTCCAGTCGCATCGCAGTTTTGTTCAGGACTTGAATTTCCGTATGAAGCTTTTCCGTTGGCTCATCTATATAGGTTCCTGCAGGGTCGGGGCGCTTTTTGGAATAATTAAAATCTACAACTGATAAATAAAATAAGTCTTTAAATAATGATTAAAAAAAAAAAAAACTAAAATATATTGGGTCTATAATAGGTTTAGAATAAGGGGTGCTGAATTCGTATAGCAACTATACTAAATAATGGATACTTTCCAAAATCCATTTTGTTATGACATGACGCCCCAAATATCAGTTTATCAGTATCTTTGTTAAGTGCATCTGAATACTAACTATTTAATACTGTTTCTCATATAAGTCGGGAATCTCTTATAATATCTATTATCTTGTAATTTATATTTGTAGCTAATTACTAGTTATACATCGTATAATTATACATATAGGAACCAGAACCCTCTATGGCTCTATATATTTTTACAGTGAATCTGCTGATTCTTAAGTAGTCAAGTCTCAACTTAAGGGTCACTGTAATATTATGAAGATTGAAGGCTGATAAACACCTAGGTATTTTATTATACACACGTGTATAGCATTATAATAGCCGTATAGGTGTAGTTGGAGGTTCCTGGTAGAAAATTGGATCTAGTTGGTACTTTTGGGAGGTTAAGATTAAAAATTGTCAGTAAATTTTAAAAAAGTTGGGGGGGGGGAGAATACAAACTTTAAATATTATTACTAAAATAATTCTTTGGTAAGTAACCAAAAAGTTAGACCTTCTTCACTTCGTCAACACTCTAAGTTTAGTTAGTCTGTTTTTTATCGTAAACAATGGTGTATCAATTATCTTTGAATTCAAATTTAACACTTGCAGAATATGCAGATCTATTACAGTGCCTATACTCAATGACAATCGACGCCTCCTGTACTGCAGGTTGCAGCACAGAAGATACGTCTTACTTGACGGCTTTTTTTTTTGAAACCACGATGTAGATAATATATATTTTAAATGGATAGATTTTATATCTACATTGTGTTTGAAACATTCACATTACTTACATTTATCACATAATATTATATGGGTCGCAAATAATATATAATACAATAATTACAATGGGTATCGAGTCCAATAAGATTAAGACCGTTATTGGTCTAAAAATCTGCATAACGATGAAATAGTAAATGATCATTTTAACTCGGTGTTTCTTATTCAGAGCTCGGACCCATGTAACATATCTACTTGCTACAAGAGCGGCACGACGAAGCCGCCAATGGCCGTTACGCCCACTCACCTGCCGGTTCAGTCGTCTTCCACCCCGACCAGCCACCCACAGACCACGTACGCCAAGGATCACGTGCACGGTTCAACCACCATCAAGTCCGGTGCCAATGCTACAGCCACGACAGCCAGCGGAGCGTCGGTCAACGGCACTGAGCGGCCGACCGTCGTCAAGTCTTCCGCCGGAGTAATCGGAAACTCCACCACGCCCAAGCCTACAGTAAGTATAAGTCGTTACAAATTATTATTTAAGTTAAAACCAAATCAACCCAACCGGCTAACACTCCAAAAAGATGATTTGGTATAAACGAGAGCACACTATTTGTTTTTCCTTTTGGCACTGACATATAAATATTTAATACCCTACCAACTGCAATAGGAACTAGCGGGTGACATATTCGAAACTAAATGTAGATACGTATGCAATAATAATATACAGAGTTGCAGTAGATAACTTGTATTGAACTATTTAAAAACGTTGGGCTAAAGCATACAGCAAATCTGCAACAGTTAGACTAGGATGTATCGGCTATGGCTATCCCCAGATGTCTTCCAAGTATCCTTAAAACTGAATTTAACAATTTCGTTTTTGAATATTTTATTAATAAACAGGTAGTAAGCGAATATGGAGTGAATAAAAAATTACTTAATTTTTATTAATAGCAACCGCATATTATTTTTTATATTATAAATCAGCGTTTCTCAACCTGTGGTATACGCTAAGAAAATCTCCCTTTATAAAAAAAATGAAATGGATAATTATCACAATAAATATTATTTGGTTTTTTTGATATTCATAATAATATAGATAAAAATTATACATATTTAATTTTCTTTTTATGCATTAAATGCTTATATTATAAAAAGGTTGAGAACCGCTATTATAAATCATAAAATACGAAGGAAAAATTACCACAACACAGAACTATTCAAGTACGAAATGTACTATTAGTACACAGTACACTAATAACTAATAAGAATCATAAAAATAAAAATATGTACCTATAATAATTGCAAGTGTAAAATATTTTAAATTTTAAATTTAAGCATCTTCTACCTATCTAATTATTAGTTAAGTATTACATGCGCGTACAGAACATATAAAATATTTAAAAGATGAAAATTAAACAATAATTCAGTAAATGTGTGTAAAAAGTAGTAACTAACGGAAATTATTAATTTTATCGAAAAAATGGCCTAGAAAAATTTTCAAAATTAAATTAATTCTTACCTACTTATTTCAAACTTTCTATTACAAAAGCTGTTAGAGTAAGTTAAAATGTAATTAATTTTCTACAAATCCATTGCTCTAGTGATATACGTATTAATAAATAAAAAATTGGTTTTTGTCGTGTCTTATTTTAATAAAAAATCGTATTTACCGGTTCTTAAACGTTAGCCAGGGGTACTCTCGATTAAAATTAATAGTATATTGTATATTATACATAGGAGCTAACGGTTTGAGGATTTTTATTTTTGTTCCCCGCAGCTACATGATATTCCTTTATTTACACGTTATATTCGTTTACACAGATGACCGAAGGACATGTGGCTCTGAAACAGAAGTTGAACACAATTGCGGTGAAGTGCAAGGACGAGCTGCACGCGCCTCAAGAGATCATGGCACTGGTCAGCAACACGGTGGTACCGCAGAACGAGCAACAAAGGTGCTACTTAGAGTGCGTGTACAAAAATCTTAATTTGATCAAGAATAACAAGTTCAGTGTGGAAGACGGCAAGGCGATGGCTAGAATACGCTTCGCAAACCAACCGGAAGAGCACAAGAAGGCAGTAACCATAATAGAAACTTGCGAAAAAGAAGGTGGGTTTGCAACTGTCTCGATAAATTTTATTGAAAACTCGGGACTGGCGAGAAAGTCAAATATACAAATGTAGTTTCCGGATGATAATCGGGTTTTATTCTTACAGCTATTATCGATCCGAAAACCACTGAAAAATGCGCAGCTGGACGAGTAATCAGAAACTGCTTCGTCAAAAACGGAGAAAAAGTGAGTTTCTTGTTTTAAATTTTGAAAAATATGTATGTTATGTATGTTTATGATATGTAATTATATTTAAAATATATATATTTACCATTTAGATAAATTTCTTCCCTAAAGCATAAGTCTTGATATGTGGAAGGAAAATGGAAAGTATGAGTTTGAACATTTCAACCAAACATGGATATACTAAAAATACCTATATTATGTAATATTAAATTATTTAAGTTATGATTTTTACGAAATAAAACAAAAAAAAAACATAAGTCAGTATTTATTTTATTAGCATCCATCGTAAAAATATTTTGATTTAGAATATGTTACCAACTACAGAATGTCAAAAATAATATACTATTAGTATGTACACATTAAAATTATATTTATTAATGAATAGGTATATATTATAAATCACAGTTTAGTGTGGACTTATTTTTACATAGAAAGGAAATATATCAACTTCACTAATGTAAAAATGAAATAATAAGAAAGTATACAACATTTTTTTTTTTTTATACCGGCATTAATAATTTAAGAACTATTGCAAACTTTAATTTTTCTTGGCATATACTATATAATAATATAAGTATAGTAAAATATAATGATAGTTCAAATAAAATATGAGACAATTAATTTCTTAAAGTATAATAATACTACCAAATTAAGAGCTTTTAAAATAGAACAAAAAAAAAATGTTGTACACAAAAAAATGTCATTAATGTTAAGTCTTAACAATAAAATTATTTTGTTTAATTACACTTTTTAAAATACCATAATAACAAATATAATAGAGAAATTAAATTTATTAAAGAAGTCTAGTTAATTTTTTTTTTTAAATAATTACTTACAAAATATATTTCATAAAATTGAAATCTTAAAACTATTTGTTAATTTTAGAGGTTGGTGTGTATTTTTATCCAGTCATGTAGTAACAGATCCTTGAGAGGTAAACGAGTCTCTGGTTTCACTCTTAATAACTAAGTAACAGTAAATTATATTATTGCATCATGATATGATATGAATCCACATATAATATAGGGATTGAAAAATTATGTTTAAAAGTACTTACACGTGATATGAGATCTCGAGCTAGTGGAGCAACATGTTGCGGGAAAATATACTGAGCATTTAATATCCTTTTATATGTTTCTTCATATGTCGAAGCTTCAAAAGGGGGTTTGCCAACTAAAATTTCATATAATAATACACCTACGCTCCAAACATCAACTGATTTGTCATGAGAGTTTCCACTAACCATTTCTGGTGGCAAATAGTCTAAGGTTCCACATAATGTCATACGCCTGAAAAACAAAATAATTTATAATTTATAGAACATAGGTGTTAACTTTGAAATCAAAGTGGCCTTTTTGACAATAATTACTTTGAATCCCGTGTATGTACAGACCACCCAAAATCAGCAATTTTCAAGTCACCTCCTTTGGTAAGTAAAAGATTCTCTGGTTTTATATCACGATGTATAATATTTTTGTCATGGCAATAAATCAGCGCTTCTGTTAATTGCTTAATATAAAATGCTGCCCTATTTAACACAATAGTAGTACATATTAAGTTTTTAATCAAATTAATAATTTTTCTATACATGTTCAGGACACGTATAAATAAATTATTTTAATGTTAGAAACAATTGATTATTTATTGATAGGTATATTATTATTTAGTACGTCTAATAATTTTAATATCACATAATTTGTATTAATATTTACCTATCTTCAGAGAAACGTTGATTTTCTTGAGCTTGCAATTCTTTGTAGAGCTGTTTGGGTGCATATTCTAGGATCATATATACTCTAGCATCATCATGGAAATATCCAAACATACGCACAATATTAGGGTGCCTGAAAAAAAAAAGATAAGAATTAATTTACTTTACATTCAGAATATTTTTTTAATTTAATTAATTTAGCATTTACCTTAGATGAGTTTGAATTTCAATTTCTCTTTTGAGCTGGTGCTCAACATTTGCTTTTAAAATTTGTGTTTTAAATAAAACTTTAAGAGCAACAATAAATCCAGAACTCTTTTCTCTGGCAAGATACACGTTTCCAAATTTTCCCTTTCCCAATGCTTTACCAATATCAAAATTTTCCAATGTCCATTTCATTCTATTTAAATAATAAATAGTAAATACATACATTATTAGGTATTTAATGATAATTTATTTATTATGTATGTAGGTATGTTAAACTTACTCATTTTTTTTATCTGTTAGTCCCATGTTTTTATTGTTTTGTTGATCAGTAGAAGGTTTTTCATCAAGGGTGGCTGCCTTCAAATTGTTCTGGAGTTGATTGACTGTTGTAGGTGGTTTGGCCACTTGTGTAGCTTTTTTTGGTATATTAGCAACAGTTGGAATTTTAAATATTTCTTTGGAGGGAACCCTGAAAAAAAAAAGATAATATATTTTTAAAAAGTGGATATATTATAGAATTATTCATGGTTTACTCATTACGACACAAGATAAGGTTAGTATAAGAAATTAAAAAAAAAGACTAATGATAAATCCTGGTAATTTAATGATATTTAGTGAAACTATTAAAATGTACAGTACCTACTTATTTGACACATAAAATTTCATAAGCTCGTGGATAAAACAAAATTTTAGCAAGTGAGGATTAACTTAAAGTTTAGAATATAGGTAGAAATTAGGGAAGTACATAAATATCAAGATAAATATGGTTGAAATATTATTGAAAACTTGTCTAACAATGAAAATTGTTAGTATAGTTTCTTTATGAATAATGCATAGGTAATAACAATGACTAACGAGCAATTAACTGTTTTACTTCATCTCGATACTCATAAATTATAATATAAAATATATTAATAGTAGGTACGAATAATAATTAATCTAATCTTAAAATATTTTAACTCAAAAAAAATATTAAGTACCTACTGTGAACTACATATTGTTATTTTAAATTATTACAATGTATGTAATTACATTTTAAAAGCCTATAAAAAGAATTGGTAACAAGGGAATTTCATGATTATTTAAATACAAGATAGGTAGGTAGTTACCCGTATATTTAATATTTATATTATTAATTATCTATTATTTATCGCTTAATCTTTAAACCTCAACAGTTTAAAGATTACTTAATATCATTATAAATAATTTAGGGTTGTCATAATATGTACCGGTATTACAATTAATTGTTTTGTGCAATGAATAATAATTGTTCCTTTATCTACGGATGGCCAGTTGTTCTGGATTGAAACTTTAATAATTTATGTTTAAGTTTTGTCTTTAATTAAATATTTTTAACCTGTGGGTTGGGCATTCTTGGTATATACTATATAGGTACCTATACTCAAATCACAGAGAGAACATAAGTTGCTTGCACATTCATATGAACGTGATCTGCAGTCTCAAGGTCTAAATTCTTCCAGCACGGTGTACCTTTACAAGTATACAACGGCAATGCTGTGCAGTTTAGCGTTGACATTTGACAGGCGGCATTCGCGCTGATAAAGTGGTGAGAATGCGCAGCATTAAACAGTTTTGGGCACTGTGTTCACTTGGTGATTTGGATATAGAGATGTTATTATGACCTATAATATACCTATCCTAGTGATACATAATAACTTTTTTTTTTGTTGATAATTACCTTTATTTATTATTATTACTACAAAAGAAGGTTTATTAAAACAATAAACAAATTCAAGAACAAATTAGATACAATGAAAACAAAAATAAATAAAAGAACAAGAGAGGGGAAGATGCCATTGGCGTAACCCTGGGTGCGATTTTAGTTGTTAATAAAAAGTAGATTCCTAGTTCCTACACCAGTTTCTTTTCAGGCATCTGGGTGGGTTGATAATTACATATAGGTAAATAATATTATAAATTGTTATATTTTAATCCTAATGTTATGAAATGAAAATTATCACAAAATTTAGAAGCTTAGGTCAAGGAAATTTTAAAGTTAATTATAATAATATATAATATTATTTTAGTCAAGTAGATCTTTTTAATATCTATATTGTTTCCTATATCCTATGGGTTTGTAGCTAGAGTTTAATGTTTCAATGTTTGGTGGGTAATTGGTTAACTGATTGGATTTTAATGTCAACGTAGACTGTAGAGGGTTGAGTTAGATACAAACCAAGGTGCATTAGTCGAGATATTAGTTACCATTAGGGCTGAGGACTTTTAGTTTTTTCATATTTGTCTAGAAAGGTTGCAGAATAATATGAGAGATGTATAAATGTTTTATAACAGAAGATTATATTAGTTAAAATTGTATTTGACATATTTTGATGATGTTGCATATTATATGATAATATAAGTACCAATATGGAAAATGTTGATATTACATAAAATGAAACGTATAATTTTATTTTCCAACTGTACCTATACCTACATACCTACTAATTATAATTAATATTATAGGTTAGGTAAATCACTATCTAACCGATAACACTGTCGCGGACTTGCATATAGGAAGTAAACTCTAGTTGTCTGTCATAATTTATATTTTATTGCATAAGAACTGTTAATTGATTATAGAGCAATTAATTTTTCAAGGTTTTATCAATTAATTAAAATATTTTTTTGTTTTTCTTTTGAAGAAATATTACAATTTATAAGAAAGATACCATATCTTACATATATTATATTTTTTTTGAGCATATTTGTTTTTTTAAATGCATAAGTGAATATAGGTATATATTGACTACTAGAAGACCTCTAGGTATCATGCATAAAGTGATTGATTTAATATCTCGAATGGTTAAGTCTGAAATTTCCTAATATTTGTCAAAAAAACGTAGTATACTATATTTAAGGACATACAACCTCCAGGTACACTGTGACATCATTCTGTCACCAAAACAAGGACACTCACATCCACACTGTAGGTAGTTACATCAATAAGCATCTCACCTTGACTGGGCCACCGGTTCACAAGGCTGTGACGGTGGTTTCTGAACGGTTTTGGAGGGCAGATTTTTAGTGATGTCCGGCTTGCAACTGCGGTTGGAGAGCTGTTGGCCGCCAAACTTGGGAGGGTGTAGTAGATCCGGTGTCTTACTAATAGCTGTGGACACGGATCGACGGTACTGCGCACCAATCGGTTTTGCAACCGTGACAGTGTTCGTGGTCGTCCCGAAACCCACGGTGCGACGGGGCGCGGACGAAGACGGATTAGAGGCCATGGTGGTTACCGGTGGTGGCCGAGGTCTCTGTATTCTGTTTTCTTTTGACTTGAGTGCGAAACTACTCATGTTCGATGAAAACTAAAATAAACGAGGCGGAAGATGTGATATTGTATATAAGGATCTCAGGAAATCAAGGAAAATCGCGTTTGCCGATTATTGATACATTCACACAAGTACAGTCTAAAGAACTTGAGTCAGAAAATACTCAAATACAGAATACTTGTTTAATACTATAGACTATAACGTAAACTTGACAATGAAGAAATAAACAGAGAGTAGAAATGTAGAATATCTAATTCCAATACTGAATTAAAAATCAGAAATTCAGAACCCTATGTCCCTACTCTCTAGTCCATACGGCCGACGACGGTTATTTTTAAAATACGTCATGGAATGTGGATTAATCATTAATCGCCATCTGGAATGAACTTATCATCTGGGAGCGCACAGTGCATACGCCGATGAGGGACGTTACCTCTTTGTAACGAAGAAATCAGTGCGGCAAACCGATATTAGTCGTTCGAATTTTAACTAATTACTTTTAATTTTAATTTTAATTTGTGATTTTTCGGTCGTAACATGGAGGATATGAATGATGAAAACGTGATGAATAATGATTGAAACTAATAAGATAATTTTGAGTGTAACAATAATATTGTGAAGTCGTGTAGACAGTTCGACTCTTTTGAATCAGAATTTTTCACAAAGCAACCAGTTCAGACTGGGTATAATAATCGACAACGGTGTCTTCATCGATCTGGTCACACTGGTATAGTCGTAACGTACTTTTTCTACGTTTCCGAAAAACGCAATTTATTCGAATGCCGATTGCCGCCGCCGCTGATTATAAGAATTGAGATTTGAGATGATGGCTGATGAGTGATGACGATTTGTTCAGTTTTCCCATTCCCATTATTTTATATTATCATATAATCGCCAGTTCAATCTTAGATCTATTGAGAATATTTTCAATAATCTATTCAGTTTCCGAGATCCGTCTCCCGCCGTCTTGATTCATCTTGTCCATCGCGTTTGACATTTAAATAATTAAAAAATGGACGAAATGAGTTCGTTTGTGCCTATGACGCCTCCGAATCATTTTGTCAAAGAACTGCGGGGAGTATTGGATCAACAGAACATACTTTCGGCCAAAACGAAACAAAAAGGTAAAACCGAAATAGCAGTTAACTCCCATTGATTCTTTGCATACTAATCGTTTTGTTGTCGTACAATAGTGCTGAGGGACTTGGACCAACATATTTGTGATGATAATGAAAAACGCATAGCAAAGTTAAGGATTCGATCCATTCAAGAGATATGTGTCTCGGAAACAAACTATATTCACCAGTTGGACAAATTGATTGCAGTAAGTCCGTTTGAGACTACATCGTACTTTTATTTTATGCCTTCAGATTGTTGTAACTTAATATCTAACCATATGGTTACAGTACTTTAAACGCCCAATGGAAGAACAGAAACTTGCCTCAAGTCAAGTCATAGGTAAATTGTTTGGCAATGTTGAGACAATACTGAACGTGAATAAAGAACTTTTGGTTCAATTACATCCGGCAAAAGAAAATATTGGACAAGTTTTCTTGAACACTGCTCCATTTCTTAAACTTTATTCAGTTTACGCATTCAATTACAAGAATGTATTAGATACACTTCAAGTAAAAATATTTTTTTATTATTTAATCGATTTTAAAACTAATTATATTCACTTTTAGGACTTACCAAAATCTCATCCAAAACTCTATCGCTTTGTATGTACACAAGAATCAAGGCCAGATGTGTCTGCTAAATTGAATTCACTCTTGATAACTCCCATTCAAAGAATACCTCGTTATCTGTTGCTTTTACGTGAACTTCAGAATTATACGCCTACTGAACATCAAGGTTATAATGATATTAAAGGTATGTAATTACACTAATGGAAAAGTTCATTCTACTTTTAATTTTGGTTTAAATTTGAATTGTTGAATTTCATTGTTTAGTAATTTTTATAATTTTTATTCATTTAAAGCTGCTGTAGAACAAATAAGTAAAGTCGCAGACCATATCAACAATTTAGTTCAAGAACAAGAAAACATGTCCAGATTAGTGAGCATTCAACGTAGTCTTTCTGGTTGTGGCAAAGTGAACATAGTACTACCAGGACGTAAATTAATTAAAGAAGGGCCTCTTATGAAAGTGTCACCCGAGGGTAGTACATCTATTCCCCGTTACTTGATATTGCTTAGCGACATGATACTATATTGTAAAGAGTGGGTGGATCCAGAAAAGTTAGTTTGTCTCAGAGTATTGCCACTCAATAAGTGTGAAGCCAAATCTGTCATGTACAAAAGAGGACTGTTTTCAATAAATTGTCAGTCTGTGGAATTTGTATTTTACACAATGGACGCACCTCATGCCACATGTTCTTGGGTAGAAATGTTGCAGCAATCTATTGACAAAGTATGTTAATGATATGCATTATTGATAACTAACTATGTTTTTGTTATAAAAATGATTTTATTTTAGTGCAAAGCCAACTCTTTAATGCCAGTAAAGAGATGTGGTCCTTTGAAATTGGTCAAAAGAAAAAAGGAGAACAACACAAATAAAACTGATGAGAATTGTTATTCAAGTCCAACTAAAAAAATGAAATCGGTAAATAGTTTTAGTATAACATTTTTTTTTTTAAACTTTATACTTATAATATATTAGTTATACTCTTTAGTACACCTTGCTTATAATATAATTTTTTATAGGATTCAACAATTGTTAGGTCAAATCAAAATATGTCGTATATGGCTTCAGCAAGAAATCTCGTATTCAGTTTTGGATCAACATTAAAAAAATTAGTGGGAAGAAATTCGGTATAGAAAATCAAAAATGGAAATAATTATATTTTTAACTTATAACTTTTTTATGCTCCATCAATATCAGATCTCAGTTATGTTGTCCATTTTTGTTTGAATGTAGTTGGTAACAATTAACTAGTCATACTTGAATATCTTTTGTGGTAAACAATTAACTAATCATACTTGAATATCTTTTGTGGTAATGTTTCCTAATGTAGTAACATATATTACTTAAGTTAAATTTGTAATATTATAATTATTTTTAAATTTGAATATTTTTCACATTTATAAAAGTTTGTATTGTAAGTATAACAATTATATTTTTTTACTACTTAATTTATTTTTATTAGAAACATGTAACTAGTTAGTTTATTTTTTTTTTGTACAATACTTATTACTTAGGTATACCATATTATAAAGATGAAGACCATAACATATTCCATTACTGGCCTATGATCAAAATTTTCTTCATGTAATCAAATAAACAATAACTTACATTCTATAATGGATAAATCATGTTTCTTTATTTCAGTCATTTCTTAGGCAATTCATAAATTCTAAAATAACAGTGTCATCGAGTTCATTTTGCCACCTGTTTAACAAAAGTTGTTGTCAAATATTATTTACCTATGTATAGTTATTGTTATCTGAGCTTTGAAGTAACAAAATATATTCTCATACATGCCATGTTTCTTGAAGTGAGATCCAATTATGAATCCGTTCACACCTCTGTACTCTTGTACATTGTTTACGGTTACACCAGATCCAACAAGTACTGGCACATCCACAGAGTTTTTAACTTCTACAAAACAAAATTGTGAATTGGTGAAATGAATATTGTATGCAATGGGTACAATGTTCTATGTTCATGTAAAAATAAAATATATTATAATTGCATACCAGTAACATCATGTGGTTTGGCGGGTTGTCCTGTTGCAGTTCCAGTCACTATAATTCCATCAGTCAGAAAGAATTCTGCTGCTTTGGCGGTTTCTATTAGACTTACATCTTGAGTAATGGCATGTGAACTATGAGTAATGATAAGAAACAAATAATATATTTTGTTGGACTAAAAGATTCTTGATATTTACAGTTTGCAGTTATTTAATTTAGTTAAATAAACATGATAGTACAAAGAAATTACCTGTGTTTTTTTTTTATATCTGTAAATATACACACATCTTGTGCTCCTATTGATTTGCGATACCTCAATAACTTACCAGCACATGCATCCATGTAACCTTCATCAGCAACATGGCCGAAAACAAAACCTTCAGCCCTAATAAATTGGAAGTCTGTTGCATGTGCAACAGCGATTGCTTCTTCATTGGCTGCAGCCAATATCTAAAGTTGTTATCGACAAATCGGTAAATGTCGTACAACAATAATAATTTTAACCCACTTGCAGACCACAAGGGACGTGTTCAGGTACCAATTGTCTAACTGCTGTACAAATTCTAGTCATTGAGGACACAATTTCCGGACCTATTTCTTTGGCAGGCATATAAGGTATATCATGCATATTTTCAACAACAATTCCGTCCTATAGTTGATGACAATTGATAGTTATAACATTATTGTATTAGACACTGTCTTAAGAGGACACTAACTAACATGTGTTGTATCCGTCTTACAAACACAACATGATAAAGTGTATACTCTGAATCTATTTAACTATTATGAAATTTAGAGGTAAGAGTATTATCAAGTGAATCTCTTAGGTTTTTTTATATTTTAATTTTGAAGCGAGTTATGAGTATTAAAGAAAGTTTTTTAAGAATTTAAGATGTAAGTACAAACAATTTACAATTTAAACTAGTCATAACACGCTTTAAAATTAAAATATAAAAAAATAACATAGTTCACTAGATAATAATCTTACTTTAAATTTCATAATAGGTTAATTCGGTCTTATAAACAAAACAGAGTTAATAGAATTATTCAGAATGTACAGTTAAACTGTCCCTTGTCTAACACATAACATGTTTATAAGACAGAGACAACTCGTGCGGGTGTATCATCTTCTTAAGCATAACTGTTGAATGCTTACTACACCACATTTCATATATATCTCAGCTTCTTTGCAGGCAGTGTATACTATTTGTTTAATGCTTCTATCATTCAACGGTGTGCCTGAATATCAAAGTTTAAAATACAGGACTCAAATTTTATCTAACGGCAATAGTGAAATGTATCTGCTGTTGCATACTTATATACTCTTACCTGGTAATGGTTTAACATGAATCATCCCAAAGACATTATTCAATTTCGCCTTGAAAATATTTTGAATGGTATTCATCATAAAATAAATAATTATTTTACATTAAAAATGTGCCTCTTATTAGAGTTTCCTAATTATCATGCCATAATTTCATTGTTAGATAATCACTATACCCCAGACGTTTTATTGTTTGAAGAACACTTATCACTTAGATAAGTCATATTTGACATTAGTTCATAAACCATAACAATATGAAGTCATGAAATCTCATTTCCTGCCTTTTGACCTTTGTTGTATAGTGCAACATAATGTTTTTTAATAAATTCTCCTATGTGCTGTAATAATCTGAAGAACAAGAAGCACCAATTTATTTGAATTTATATATTTTCACTATTGGTGAAATCATTCAACATTTGAATAAATTCAGTATTTATTTCTCAATATGATTTCATGGAGGCAAATATATTGAGGCTGAAGTATTTTTTTCTCAGTTATTTAGGTATCAATAAGATAGACAATGATTATTTTTTTTGTAAACTATATAATATTATATTATATATTATATTTATTAGAATTAAATTTCATTATAATAAGGAAAATAATAGGACCTAAACGTCGAAACACAAACAATCTTTTAAAGAAACTAAGATAAATAATATTTTTGTTTTTATAACAATAATTGTATACTTAATTGACTTAACGTATAATACGTGTATGTATATATAATCTTTTTCTTTATTTTTCATTTTTTATAACTTTAAGAAGATAAAGGCAAAAAGACTAGAGATTGATCAAGGGGATAAAAATGAAAAAAAGGAAAGAATTATTATGGATTTGTCAATAATATATACTAGATTCGTACATATATTTCTAGATTACCTTAAAATGTAAATAGGTTTGTATGATTAACAATAAGTAGGTAGATTGCTTTAATTTTTTTTTTTAATAATTGTCTAAATATTATTTTTTATCCACAGCCTATATATACACATCAATATTATATACAATAAAGCAATATAGATCCTCTCATTTGACAACATATTTTTGTCTAATTATAATATTGATATAAGACCATAATGATACATAATGATATATGCTATTGAGGTTCTTGAAAATTAACAATACAATTTTAAATAACCATATTTAATTTTTTGATTTACTTTACAATACTTGACATAAAATGTTGACACCAAATTATATTTCTTAACAGATGTATATATATTCTGATTAATGTTTGAAATTATTTAGTTTGTTCCAAAAGAATTTTAAACAAAAAAAATATGGGAAATTATTAAATTTAAAACGGAAGAAAGAAAGAACATCCAAGGTACAAAACTGGAAGTATCAAAATATTGATGAATGCACATGAAAAAGAATGTAAAATAAATGTTAATAGAATTTTTCATTCAAATTGGAAGTCATAATTAAAGCATGAATTGTACTTAATAATAATTCAAAATTATCTGCGCGTATATTTAAAGCGCTTTAAACATTTGAGCCAAACTATATATTTTATTTTTATATCAGTATAATAAATAATGTCTATACTACTTTTAATACTATACAAATATTGAATACTTAGATATTACCTTAACTAATTAAAAAAAAAATTAATTAATTATTTGCATCAAGCTTTAAGAAGAAAACATTTATGGACAGGGTTTGGTTGGGAAAATATAGTCACACTATGTAGAATAAACATTAAGAACAATATTTTATAACACTAAATAAGAACAATATCAGAACGCGTTTTACATAATTCTTAAAAAAAAAAAAAAAATTTCATGCAAATTAAACAACAAATTTTAGGTTGTCCTCTCACTAAGTCAGCAACATACATACACAAAGACGAAAATGGTTTAAAAATAGATTAAATGTTAAAATTAATATACAATATAAATTTATGGTACACTCTAGGATAATGTGATGAGTCTATAAGAGAATCATCTTACATCTTTCTCATTTCCCTCGTCTTATACATACATTTCAAACAAAAATAAATAAAGTGTGTAATAATTTAAAATTAATTAAAATTATGGGCATAATAAATCTGAATATAACCCTCTAATTGTTTAAACTAACTGGTATCCCAACCAAAAATTTCAAGGATATTTTTAAGTTGTTTTACTAATTAGAGATTACTGATTATCATATAAATTTGTAGGTATGCAAAAAGAGACATTATGCAAGGTTTAAGCACATGTCATCGCAAAACGAATATCAATATTTGATAAAAATAAATTAAACTCTTATCAATTGCCAATTTCTTACAGAACAAGCATGAAAACACTAAATTTCTTTTTAAATCATATACACGGTAAGTTTTTTTAGATTGAAACTTCAACAATAATTTCAGTGTTTACAGCTATGTTCCTCAGAAGAAAAAAGATATGAATAACTTTATTGCATTTACAACAACTAAGTAAATTCATACTTAATGTTTATCAATTTAAAAAAAAATTAACATAATTTTAATAATAAGATCAAAAATACCAAATGGTAAATTTAGCTATTTTTTATTTATATATTATTTAGAGGAGAACTATATTTATTATGCATTAATGTTTATTGTTGATTATAAATGCAGTTTTTAATAGGTAATTGCTTATAATCAATAAACAGTTTGCTTGGTGTAAGTTAATGTTTTTTCTTATTCAAAATATCGATTAAGTATTGAAATAAATAGTATGTCCATTTTTCCATAGGGGACAAATTATAATAATTTGCATTGCAATAATGGTAATTAGCTGTAAGCCCAAAATGGATATTTATGAAATACTCCTTTGGTTACATAAGTTATAAATCTAAATACCGATAATCTAAAATATAACATACAAGATTAAAGGTGATCCACAGAAATGTCTTAAAACACTATAAAAGAAATAACAAAATACAAGAAGCACATAATATTGACAGCGTTTTCACATGACACGCTGGGAACTATTTACAATGATATTAAGTAATCTTTAAACCTTTAAGTGATAAATAATAAGTAATAATATAAATATACATACATTTTGGCAAGAATTTTTTCTAATTACCAGAGATGATGAGTTGCTTTAAAAATGCCTGCAACTATTATGGTATGTAATACTCTGGGTGGTCAGAATCTTTTTCAAACCTTTTTGCTTCTTCCTGCATACTTTCTTTAATTTTCAATATTGCCGCAGATTCATTTTGATCGTTGTCCACAGGTCCACCATATCCTCCTAGGTTATAATCACCCATACCACTACCACTATCATCTCTTGGTGTGCTCGGCCCGTCAGGTGGAGATCGTTTTATACCTTCAATACCATCACCATTCATTACAGGGCCCATTGAATTTGGTCCCATTGGACCTAATGGTCCCGCAGAGTCAGGATTTCCCATCGAAAATTCACCTGGCATACTACCGCCAGGTACAGATTTCATCATTGTGTACATATTTTCACCACCAGAGTTTGAATCTTGAGGACTCGCCATCAATGGTGTACCAGGACCGGGGGGGCCTTGAGGGTAATTTCCAGGTGATGAAGATGTATAACCCATTGGATGATTTGGATTACCCGGTGTCCATTGAGGTCGACCAACTGGACCCATGCCCATACCAGGATGCATTCCAGGGCCGGGGCCGGGGCCCATAACATTACCAGGAGGCATTCCCCGCATTGGAGGACCATAGCCACCCCGCGATAGATTCATTCTAGGATTCATTACTGGCGGTCCAGGACGCATAATATCCATATTATTCATCATGGGTTGGTTTGGGCTATTAAAATCATTAGGCATATGAGGTGGCATTCTTACACCGGGCCGAGGTCCACCAGGATACCTAGGGCCCATAAAAGGCTGGTTCATCATTTGATTGTGGGGAGCATTGGGTGGCGGATGAGGGCTTGATTGTGATACAGGATGAGTGGGTGACGGTCTCATGTTTGAGTTGTTGAAAAAACTTGGCGGCATTCCGGGTCCAGGAGGGATTGAATCGTTTGGTGGCATTGGGCCCATCGGCCCAGGGGACGGTCCAGTGTTATGTCCAATGCCATTTACGCCACCGGGGTTGTAATTGGTTGGATTAACGAAACCATAGTCGTGGAATGTTTTGGCTTCGCTGGAATGTTCGCAGTTGTCGCGGCGTTCGGGCGCAGCGCAGTACAGATCCCAAAATACGCACCACCAAGAGCTGAGGAACCCGGGTGGCTCACCTAGAGTGATGTTTTTGTCCCAGCGAATCTCGCTGAGGAACGTTTGCGCCGCTTTGGAGGCGCCTGTGTGCAATAGGTATTCGTAAACATAAAGCGCTAACCTTTCTCTGGCTTGTGCGTCCGACGGCACCGACGACCCCTTGCCTTTCGAGTACATGGCGAGCACCGTACGCCGAACACAAACACAACGGTCGATACGAAAGTCCGCCAAACCTATGTGAGACCGATCTTGGATCGCATTAAATACATAATTTTAGCATCAATAAAAACGTAAACACTACAAAACAACAAAACCATGATGGATTCTACTTGATTTGATAACACTGTGCGAACCCCGAAATTCATGGAGGAAACCGCGTCGACAAAGACGTTGCGATCTGCGATCAACTATGAATTGCCCGCCGCATCGCCTACTAAACAGTCAACACCACCAATCCGACAGGCGATAACCTGGGGGAACCTATCGGCCCGCAGTAATAATAATAATAAAAAAAGAATAAAAAGTAAAAACCATTGGCCAATGGCGTCCCCTCGTTATTTGTTATTGCAATAATGCTCTATTGTAAATTGTATTTTGTTATTTGTATAATGAATATTTCATATTTCTATTATACCCACAAGAGTAATATTATATTATAATTTAGCAAAAATATAAACATGATGTGTGTGTTGGAACAATCGAATAATTATTAATTACAATTATATATTGTAATTTATCGATTACCGTGTGGCGTGTGCGCTTTTGACTTTTGATATTTTGCACACGTTTCTTGTTGTTTTTTGATTTGTACATTTCAAATTTTTTACGTCCAAACTGACGCGTGCCTACTTCGGTGTTGTACGAATGTGAATTATTTGAAATATAATTATTGTACCTAGTATTGAATACTATTGTGTATTATCATAACCAGAGAACACCACCGACAATGGATTACGGACTAACCATAACAATACCGTGTCGCGTGTTCCCCGCGCGAGTCTAATCGTCGTTCAATGGATGCCATGAAGACGTCTTCAATCAGTTAGAACGAAAACGAAGATTCCATATCAACCGTTGTCGTCCTCATAGAGGTAAATCTCCTCTCTGAAATCTTGGTTTTCGTTTACTCTTAAATAATAGACGGGTGAACAAATCATTTGGTATTCTCGCCGACGTCCTGGCACCAAGTCCACAACAGATTTTTAGTCTCCCGCCACTATCATTGCTTGGTCGTGTTTGGTGGTTCAGGCTGTAGTCATGCGCTACCCAAAGCCTATTTCGACATGGCGTTGCATTATGCACCCAATTTTAATGTGCATGTCTACATCCATATTATACTGATGCTTATAATTTGAATGTTCTTTCTTCAGTCGATTTGTCATAGGTATATCAATAATCATCAACCATGCAAATAAATGATTTGTTGTATCTTATACCGAGTGTACTTAATATAAATTATATATTATACCTAGAGTTATAGGTTTATCTAATTTTCACATTTTTTTAATTTTTTTTAAATAAGCTAGTCTGAAATTCAGGAATTTACGGGAGACTCAGACTTGTATATTTGTATATGTGATAGAATCAGTACTACTTAAGAGGTCGCTACACCTCCATGTCCTGTCTCCATCTTACAAATGTAAAACATAGTAAAAACTGTTTTCGCAGGTAAGGACCACTCAAGCTGTAGTTTATGTTAAGCAATCAAATTTGCACACTAGAAAGAGGAGAACATTATGATAACATACAATGTTGTTTTAATTTTTGATATCACAAATACCTACAAAAAAGTTAATATTGTTTGAAAATTTATTGTTTTTGAGTTTTTCGAACTTGAATAACTTTTTTGTAGTTCTCATATTGAAAAAATAAAAACAATGTTGCACAGTAAATCACCTAACCTATAAAGAGGAGAACCCTCTTTATAGTGTGGAAATTTGGTTGCTTAGCATGGACTACAGCCTGAGTGGTTCTTACATGCGCTGAACAAGACAGACAACACATTGGGTTGTAGCGTCCTCTTGATAGTCAGCGCATTGGCGCAACTAGGGTTAAAATTCTGGAGGGGCTAACAAAACAATTTATTAAAAATAACCTATAGGAGGCTTATATCTAAAGCAATAAGGGATATTTTTGGGGAGGCTAAACCCCCTCCTAGTTGCGTCAGTTAGTGCGATGTAACTGCACCTAAGAAACAGTGTTTTCTATAAATGTTAAGTATCAACATAATGTTGTACATGGGGTTATATACAATTCATTGGCGTTGTAGATTTTTATGAAACTTACAATATACCTAACTGTACAAAATTTGGCTATTTTTCAATTTTGTTTATACGAACATTATCTAAATTTTATATAGTTAGTACCTTCCTAATATTTTAGGGGCAAAAAAATTTGATTTTGTCTAGTGGGCGATTTTTGCTTGAGTCAGCCCTGGGTATAAGTTGACAAATTTCAAATTTGTATGTATGAAAAATACATACCTAATAGCAACTAATAGTATACTTGAATGTTAATTTTAATGATATTTTATGAAATCTGTTAATTCTGTTTTGTTAAAAAAAAATTAATATTTTAGGTATCTATTATAATATGCTGGTATTTATTGGGGTACCTGCATACTATGTATTAGTTTCATTAAGTAGGTATTTAGTTTATTTAATATTTGCTATTGAATAAATTAATCATTCAAACTTTTTTGTAAACCGTACTAGTGACTTATTTTCCAATATATATTTGGGGGGGGGGGGATTTACACCCCCAACCAATTATTCTTAAAGGATCTATTAAAATTTTATATGTTAATATTCTTATATAGGTACCTATTTATTTTTATTTAAGAGGACGTCGTACCCACATGTGTTGTCTCTGTTTTACTAACGTACAACATAGTAAATTTCTGTTCACCAGTTTCCATAGCGTGCTGTTAGTTTTGATATTAGAGTGAAGTGACCTATTATAAAATATTTAAGGTAAGATTATTGTCAAGGTAGGATTTTATTGATATTATTTTTAAGTAAGTTATGATCATTTTAAAATGTACAGTTTCAAAAAGGTCATAACTTTCTTAAAAATTATTAATATCAATTAAAGCCTATGTGTGGACCTAGATAATAATCTTACCTTCAAATTTTATAATAGATAAATTTATTCTAATATCAAAACTAGCAGCACACTATTGAAACTAGGTAAACCATTTGCCATGTCTTACGTGTGTAAGATGGAGACAACACAAGCGGATATGACGTTCACTTAAACCAATAAATTAAAACCTATTAAAATCTGAGATCATTCTTAATCATATGATTAATTTAGTCAACATTTTAATATAAAGATATTTGCTTAAATATAATAACAGGTAAATTATGAATTATTTATAATAATTGGACCTACTCAGGATTTGTATATATTTTACCAAAAAATCAAATGTTGCAGTAGAATAGATGTAGATCCTAATTTATAGGATTGGAGACATTTAAATTGTGTAAGTAACTGGTACCACTTTTACCACCTATTTTCAACAAAGAAGTTAGGAAACTTAAAATTAATAAAAAAGTTATGATTTAGATTTTAAAAATTTTAATATAGATATACGTATATTTTTTTATTTTAGAAACATGGATAATCCTGAAGCAACTGAAAATTCTATATGTGAAACGTCCCAACAACAGCTATCACCCATTGAAAATAACTGTCAGCCAGTTGAAAAAGTATTGTTGAACAATGATTATGCCGAACCTTCAAACATTGTAGATCAAATTAGTAATTCCGAAAACCAAATATCTGTAGACTCAACTGATGTCAGTTCTCAAAATGCAAATGTTACTACTGAACCAGGTACAATTGTTCCAACCGATAATTCTATGCCACCTCTTCCACCACTTCCTAAAAATGATAATGGACAATTGCCACAACCACCAGCAGCGCCAAATCCGGCTGATTACAACATGCAAAACTATGCAAACTACAATAATTATATGTACAACTATAACAATTATTATGGCTATCCTTATCCTCAATACCAATGGGATTATAATAGTCAACAATATTATCAACCATATCAAAATTATTACAATTATAATTTTAATCAAGCAAATCAAACCCAAACATCAAAACCACCTCCACCACCACCTGATTCTGTACAATTGCCAGTTGAAGAGAAGCCAGCTAATAAAACAAACACTGCAATTGATGACTCTAATAGGTATTTATTAAATATTATAAACAGTTGTATATAATAAATTTTATAATTGATCTTTAATATTAAAATAATTGATTAGCTAATACCTAATAATAAATGTATTTTATGTTTCAGATATTCTCCTACGGCAGAAACTGACGATGATGATGCTATGAAAGGATTATCTGAAAACTATAAACCTGATGTTCTTATTGAAAAACCTACACAAACTACAAATGCTGCCCCCTTTGAAACGGTGACATCTGAACTAATTGAGGAACAACAAAACATACCAGAGAACATTGACAATATAATTCAACAGACCATTGACCCCCCAACCATGTCTATGATTACACCAGAGCAACAGAGATTGCCTGTGATTGCTCAGGTGCAACCATACAATAGTCAGGTTCAACAACATGGCTATCAAATTAATGCTCAAAATCAAATGCAATCAACTGAAACAGTTAACGAGGTAGTAAATCAACAGCAAACCTCACCTGCAATGAATGGCAAAGATGACTCTATTGAGAAAGTGTCCAAAGCATCTACGGTATTGGGTAAATCCCAAGCTAAAAAACGACTGATGGCATTTTCAATGATGAAACAAAAGTTACAAGAACAAAATAATTCAGTTATTGATAATCAGAGTTCAGACATTGGAGAAGGAAATGACGTGGAATTTGTACCGGAACACAATGTTTTTCAAACGGTTACAAAGAAAAAAGTTGTTACTAATAAAAAAGGTAAGCAAGTACCAAATTAGATATTTGTCAGCTTTATATTATTATTATAATATTTCTTTTTGCACCTTGGCTTTTTATTATATTTTAATTTTAAAGCGAGTTTTGAGTATTTAAAATTGTAAATTGTTTGTACGTCTTAAAATACTCATAACTTGCTTTAAAATTAAAATATAATAAGAAGCCCTGTGGTTGCTTAGATAGTAGATAATAATCTTACCTTTAAATTTTATAAGAGGTCAATTCACTTTAATTTTTAAATTAACGGAGCTACATGTGTTCTGCTGAGTGTATAATTTACTATGTTATGCACTTGTAAGATGGAGACAACACATGTGGGTATAATGTCCTCTTAAAATGCATGTACTCTGATGGTATATTACTATATTAAGTAATATGTAATAACTCAATAACCGTCAAAATTTAAAATCTCACTTAGTTTTGTGATGCTATCTTATCTAAAATAAAAAAAATTAATAATTTGGTAAAATTGTATTTATTTTATAGTTGCTAAAGTTATCAAGGCTCAACAAACGATTGAACAAATTGAAGAAATGAAGAAAGATGAACTGTTACAAGGAAATAATGCAGCTTTATATCAACATCTTTTAAGAAGTGGTGGTAAATATAATATTTTAAAACAGTTGTTGAACACTTAATATGTAACTTGTATGCCATAGTAACGTTTATAGTATAGTGTTGGTATATTCATAAGCGTGCATACGGGGTAGTCATTGTAGGCACTTGACTACTCTGCGAAACTTAACACCCTCCTCAATATTATCATGATAATCAATAGGCTTCTTCAACAATATCGATATTGCAAACTTTTTTCAGAAATTTAGGTATCGATAATCATAATATATCGATAATAGATGTACATCAAGCTAAAATGATTTTAATGCTACAGCTCTTAAATAATATATTTCAAAACAATTAATTGTTAATATAATACCTACTAGTTACTACCTAGTACCTAGTCAATTGAGTATTGACATTTATGATGGTCATAGAGATATCGGAATATCGATATATTGATACCTAAATTTTTTTTTTCAATATCACAATTCAAAACGATATCGATATTCAAAAATATCATTGAGAAGCCCAATTAATCAATAATTATTAATAGTATTTTTATTTTTAAATGCTTTTTGCTATGGTAAATGTAGTTAAATGAGGTTATTCCATCCGAATTAGTTTTTATAACTTAGGAAGTTAAGTGTGAGTAAGAATATAGATATGTGTCACGTTAATGTGTTCTATTTAATAGTTATGTATGACTACTTGGTCAAAAATGTCTACGCACGCTTATGGGTATATTATAGTAAATACTAAAAATATATAATAATAAAATAATAAAATGATTTGTACATTAGTCAAATTTTCTAAACATTTTAATTAAAACTTAAACTACTTCAAATTTTTATGTCTATTTTTAATATAAGATACGGAAAGATAGTTAATAATTTCATGACAGTTTAAAATGTAATCTATTAATTAATAAATAGTTTAAGTAGGTAGATTAATTTTTTGATTTATTAATTTTTTAAGTACACATATACATTAAACTAAATGTAAAAAGAAAAACATATGAATTGGTACCATGAACAAAAATGTTATTTTAGTTAATTTAACTCTACTAAATAGCTCAACCAAACTTAAAATTATTATAAATATTGGTTTGATTATTGACCATTAAATCCTCGATTAAATCAAAACATATCAAAATATTCTGTCTCCCAGTAAAGGAATTCAAAATATGGGTTGCCATTTAAAATGCTTAAATATAGTATAATAAATAAATATGTGTTACAAATTATTTTTTTTCCTAATATGTATGCAATACATACAATTTAAGAATTTTGATTACTCACAAACTAATTGGAATAAAACCATTTGATATACTTTTAAATACTAATATAATATTTTTTATATGTATATTTAATAATACATATAATTTATATGTATTATTTTAGTATGAAATTTTGAGCAAAGCAAATAATGTTATATATTTTTACTATTGCATCTTCGACACTTTTACCAATAGTAAAAATGCATTTATCATCCACTTAGAATAAAGTTTCTGGTTGCAAATTAGATATAGCTTGTACTTTGGTGGGTCAAAAGTAGAAATTTTTAAGTACTTTTTAAATTTACCTGCTAGTGGCAGGGCAAACATTTGTTTACATTTTGATATTATAATAATTATTTCAAAATTATTAGAATGACCCAATCTATGATAGTAGGTACTGTACAGCTGAGTGATTACCTACGTGTCCACTTTAAGATTCTGAGCAGAGCGATGGATGTATTGATTTTATAATATGTTTTTTTTGCTATGTATAGATGTTTTATAGTAGAACAAATGCTCGGTGTCAACTTTTTCCATTATAAAGGAATTTTTGTTATAGCAAGACTAAAATATACGGGATATAGGTTTATACGAGACTAGTTATTTTCTGTTGTAAGGAGATTTCCGTCTTATAAGGAGGTTTAGCTGTATATACTATTATAACAAGTAATAACTATTTATTAAAACTATAAAATGAATGTAAAAATATCATAAAATATACGTATACTCCGTTCGTCGAGAGAACACGCCGCTGCCTAACTAAAATTGGTTCGTTCTGCGCATCCCCTCGTATCACCCACCCATAGCTGCTGGCGACAGGACGTGACTGCTGACTGGCATCCCTAGGATCGGCGTCGCGAATCTTGGAGGGGGAAATAGAGCCTTGGTGAGTGAGTAGCTGTCAGTCTTGCATGCCCAGAACCGGTGTGTTCTCTCGGCGAACAGAGTATATTAATATAAACAGACTGACTTTGATCAGAATCGTTTTTCATTTTCTATAATTTATCATACAATTATAAAATTTGACATACATTTCAGTGACTTACTCAATGATCAGGTGCACTCGACATCTACTCTACCACAGAGCGATTTTTAATTTGAATTATAAATTGTCATAATGACTTGATCATTTATTTTTTTTTCTTGTTTTGATTTTGGTGTATCTTGTCTTGCCTTCAGTAGTTTGATAAAAATAACTGTGTTTTTAGTAAAACTTTTGTAAAATTATTTTGCAAAAATTAATTTAAAAATATTTGACAAGACCCATACAATTCATACAAAAACATACATCTAAGATTAGAGGTTTCTTCTGGATATTGTTTGACTTTTTTTTGGTCTTCTGCAAAGTTTGCAATCTTTCTGGCTTTTTTGCCACCTAAAATAGTTCATATTCTAGAATATTAAAAAATGATTCTCTTTTTATTACTATTTATTTATGTTTTATCAAAGTCAAGATTGAGATGCAATTAAATACCCATTACAACGGCATAATTTTTTAGGAAAAAATTTTCTAGGCTTCATGATCTTGGTTAAAAAGTTAAGTTAAATTATTTTTCACTAAGGTACATTTAATGAGTTACTTTTTTTTAAATGTAACTTGTAACTTATCAAATGAAAATGTTAGCATGATATGCAGTTACCATTTAGTTAATTAATTTTATAATCTTGTTAAGTACATTTTTTTCTAGTATAAACCTGATAGATCAAAAATATATTTGGTTTCGTTCAAATTATAGTTTTTAAATATATTTAAAAAAAATAGTTATTTATATATATAATATCTAGTTTAATGGGTACTTTACTGAAATAAATTAGTGTTCAGTTTCAGTTAAATTAATTTTAATTTTAGGCAATGAAGCTCCAATCCTTCAGAAACTTGGTATAGAGTCATTGGCAGAAAAATATTCAGCTAAGATAAGAGAACAGGATAAGCGCTCAAGTAGACACCATCACAGGCGTCGAGATGAATCTAGAAGAGGCCACAAATATCGTCGTCGTTCACATTCAAAATCCAGGTTATTATTTGCCCAATTTTTATTCCTCAGCACAAAGACTGTACTAAATCCGATAATAAATATTTAGCGCAAAAATTATCCACAGAAAACAAAGTCCCGGGTCGTCAGCATTGCTGCAATATTATTCTATAAACTTTAGTGAAGGAAGCGCTGAGCACTTTTTGTACCTATTTGATATTTACATTATCATTTAAATAGAGGTATATCAATTACCCGAAATTATTACTGCTTAAAATTCATGTCGCCGTGACATTATTTTTTCGTTTAGGTCTAGGTCAAGATCAACAGAGAAGCCAAAGATGCGAGCCTTAGAAGTCAAGAGTTGGAAAGATTTTGTCAAGGGTGGATTTCATTTTGACAAATTTAGAAGATTTAAAATGGATGAAGCTGAGGAAATAAAAGATAAAGAGCGGAAGTGTAGAAAAAAGAAAAGGCACGGAGACTCAAAATCTGATGGCAAAAACCATAAAAATGAATCTAACATGTAAGTTCCTATGGTTTATTTTTTTTTTTTACTACGGTCTGTTATGTATTTATTCTGAATATTAGGCAAGTTAACTAATTTGATTTAACTTGTTAAGTTAAGTTAATATTGACAAATGTAAGTTAAGTTAAAAGTTACTTTTCTTTTTATTTAACTTGTAAAAATTACAAGTAATTAACTTTGTTTCTTTTTTCTTCATACAAAATTTAGAATTATACCTTTTGTTAAAGATTTTAATAAACATCATAGTTATAAAATATATGTCTTACAATTTAAAAAACAAAATGTAGATATTCAATTTAATTGCTTCAGGTACTACAATACTTCAATACTGTAATCAATGACTCAATCCATAAAAAATAATTGAATTACATGATTCTATTTTTTTTTCTATTTGTCTAACTTTTTTCAAAGTGATGATAAAACTTTTTAAATTGTTTAAATATTATAATAATCAAATTCATTATTTGAATATAAATAAATACATATATAGTATTAAATATCAATCAATTTAAGGTAGCAGCAGCGGATTGGCAACAAACTTTGCCGCTGGAAATTACTATGACATAGGGTCTAATTGGTGTGTTAAATTTTAATTCAATCAATGAAATTAGGTTTATTACTATAAAAATTAAAATATCTATAAAAAAACTGTGTTTATATATTTTTTAGATATTTTGGTTAAGGGGTGTCGCCCTACGACTATTATTTAAAGTCTTAAATGACATCACAACACTAAAAATAAGTTTACTTAGATTTAAAGTATTTCATTATCTAAGAAATACGGTGTGGGTTTCATGATTTAACACTATTCAAAGAGTGCAGGCGTTTTAAAATATGCATGTGACTTCTGATCTATAGACTATTATCTGTCAAAAACAAATTTTTTTTTCATAACCAAAATCAGACAATAAAAACTAATTTTAATTTTGTCAAAACTAAAGGTTTTATTAGGTAAAATTGACAGTAGTAGCGACTCCCTTTAAAGAATGAACTATGAGAAAGTTGTTTTAAATTTTCGAGTTTTTTACAGCTTTATCGACAATAATTGAAAAAAAACTTGCTTTTAATAGCTAAATAAAATTTCTCATACTTATAAATGCTTAAAAAAAAAATCAAAATATTTTGATAATTTTATCATTTATGGAAAATGGTCTTATAAACATTTGGTAAAAATTTAAAGCATCTTCGATTATTAGTTTTTGAGCTACACCATAAAACAAAATAGATTTTGTCAAAAACTGGTTTTGTATAAATATTTGTTTTTCCTCAATTTTTTTTATTTTTCCCTGTGCTAGGAAAACTACTATGAATTTTTTTCTTTTGACTATCTAATGTTCCAAGATTCATTTTCCTATCTGAAAATATACTGAAGTAGAAAATCAAAGAATTTTTATTGCCACAAAGGATGACAAACAAAGAAAATAAATATCTACAAATAATAATATTGTAAAATCAATACATTCATCGCTCCGCTTAAAATCTTAAACGATCAGCTTGTTTTACTAAGTGCAACCAAAATGCTGTGCATGTATATATAAAATTATTATTATTAATTAAATAATAAAATATTAAAATAAATTTTATAAAAATGTTTACAGTTTAAAATAAAATATAAGTAGTTTATACTAGGTACTAGTGTACCTAGCCAATATCGAAATATGACTGCAAAACACAAACGCGTAGTTTACTATGTCAAATAATTTTAATGCAAATACACCATAGTTATAATATGATGATCGGCTCGCCACAGGTATTCCGGTGGCCCAATCCGCTGCTAGATATTACGAATAAAATATTTAATGAATTAATTTTTTTATTGTGCCATATCAATAGACACTAATATCATATCAATATTAAAACTTAAATAAAATGACCACTAACCAAAGTTTTCTGCATTCATACTATAATCATTAACCAAAAACCTGTGGCATGATTGTTTACCCAAAATTGTTAAGACTTAAGTGTTAATACATGATAATACCTATTTCTTACACATATATCAATTTTTTATTATTATTTAACAGTATGATAACTGTTAATTATTAATAAGTACAAAAATGTGTTTGGAATACTAGGAAAATTAGTTATATTATTGTTTTCTCAATAATGGTTATAAATAGGGCTCGGATTTATATGTATTTATATAACCAAAGTAAGTATTTATACAACAAAAATATGTACATAAATATGTGCTAAAGAATTCAAAATATGTATTATCAAAAAAAAAAAAAATAATAATAAAATAAAATGTAATAAAAAATTTATATTTATCTAATTATATTGTTTACAATTAATAACATTCATTTTTAAATTTTCGAATCCAAAAGATCTCCGATATTGTCGTAAAATTTTTATAATAATTAATAATAAAATAAAATGTAATAAAATTTTTTATTTATTTAGTTATCTATCTTGATTAGAGTTATGATAATAAAACATGCACTTTAAAATTTTCGAATTCAAAAGATCGTCGATATAATATATAGTCATGATAACCTTTCAATAATTCTGAACTCTGAAGAAAAGACATTAAAACAGTATAATTGCCTAAATATGTGAGAAAAAATTGAATAGTTATGAAATATGTAAAAACATGTATTTATGACAAAATATGTAAAATGAAATATAGCTCGTTTTATCAAAAATCTTGTGAAACAAATTTATCACTTGCAGAAATTAGTTTATCATGTCACAAGGAAAATATGTATTTACTATTTACATATAAATCCGAGCTTAGTTATAAATATGATATTGTATGCTTCTCTCATAAAACTCATAATGATAATTAAGATGAAGCTACATGAACATTTGTTGTCCCTGTCTTACATTGTGTAACATGGCAAATTATGCGCTCAGCAGATCACGGTTTTGCTCCGTTTATTTAAAAATTAGAGTGAATTGTCCTCTTGTAAAATTTAAATGTAAGATTGTTATCTATGGCATCTTTTAATTTTAAAGCGAGTTATGAGTATTTTATATATAGATGTACAATCAATTAACAATTTTTAAATTAACGGAGCTAAACGTGATTTGCTGAGCGCATAATTTGCCATGTTACGCAATCGTAAGATAAAGACAACTTATGTCTGCGTAGCATCCTCTTAATGATGGTAGGTGGGTACTGGCCGCCGGTAAGTTATAGGTATGTCCACTGACAAAAAAATTAATTGCTCTAATGAATATTATATTATAATTAATTAAAAAGTAGAATACATTTTAAATCTAAAGGTTTTATTAGAAAAAAATCAACTCTTTAAGTAACATAGTTAAATACAACTTAACATTAACTTTTCAACTCTTTAATAGCCAGCTTTGTTTATTCTCCTCTCTGTATCACAACCAACTGTAAAATTAAGTTATTTTGCACATTATTTATTTTAATTTTCTGTGTTATTTTTATTACTATATTTTGAAGACTATCCGAAACAGAAAAAGGAACCGGAGATCAGAAATTACGCCACAACTTATTAGATCGCAAAAAAGAAATTCTTAAGGGTCTTGAGGTCAACACACATGAAGGAGACTTTACTAAGGATTTCCCGAGTTACATTATTCGATGCACTAAAAATAAGCCATCCATAAAGTTTAGTGAAAATCCAGCAAATGCCACTTATCATCTTCAGAACAGACAGCAAATGTTAGCCACACTTCTTCCAGAAATTGAAGCAATTGTACTCAAGTTCTTATCTGCAATGAAACCAAAAAAGTAAAATATATATTAATAATACGTTTAAGAGTTAATATTATAATCAAGAGTATAAAGCAAAATGATATGCATAATGATTTAAAATTAATAATGTAATATCATATACTCTGGCCCACAAGAGTATGTTTTGTGCCTGTAGACTGAAATCCCCTTCATCACAGTATTACAATTTCTCCCACAATCCCTCTAAATTCTCTACTCAAGTATCATCTGTCGGCGTGTACACAATTTCTATAATTGCGTTCACAGCTATCGATCATTGTCAAACGCTACAAAATCATGTTACCAGATCAGTTTTATTCAATGATTAGGTTGTTCTTTTGTAACCTTAGTATTGTAAACATTTTGCTATAACTACTGTACATTTTAAGTTGATATTAGCCCAGTGGTGTTCAAATGAATGTCACTGTGTGGGGGGGGGGGGGGTTGATTTCTCAACATATACAATTTGATTTATATTAAAAATATCATTTATGGTTTTAAGATCATAAATACGGGAGGATAGGTTACGTGGGCCCCCGGATCTATCTCCCATTCGACCACCACTGGGTTTGCAAATATTATATTATAAATGATTAATTATTTTTTTTTAGGCTCAAAGAAAACTGCTATACTGACAATAACTATAACAACATAGACGAAAAACTTTTAGTTATGATGAAAGATAAAAATATTTATCCATTCAAAGGTTGGTGGCCAAAAACAAATTTTATTATTACTCAAGTCAAAGAAGATTCAAATATTGAAATAGATGAAGATGTATTAATGAATGAAATTACAACTAGTAAACGAACTAAAAAATCTAGATTTAATGATGATACATCTCTTGTTGAATTAAGGCCTACTGTTCCATCCAAATGGGATAGTGATTATGACGGTAGTCCAGCTGCTGAAAATAAAGTAGCGTATGTTGGAGCAACTCTAAGTGTAGAAATTAATACTAATGATAATGTCTGCACAATCCAAAGAGAAGAAAACAATCCTTTGAACATAATCCACCAGGAAGAAGCAATGGACACTGCTTCTGATGTTGGCGAAGACGAACCAAAGATTGAAGTGAACGTTTGTCCAGCTCTACCTGTTCAGATTCAAGAACCACAAGGACACACTAAATTGAATACAGAATATGAAGAATTTTTGAAAATTGTAAAAGTTGATAAGAAGGAAAGTGACATTTCTATTACTACTTCTGCTATTAATAAAACTACTCAAAAAGATAATGAAAACAACCTATCAATGAAGTCTTCATCGTCGAATGATGATTCTATACAAGACGAGTCTGATGAGTATATGTCCACTAAGTCTTCAGTAGAATCTGTTTCATTACAAAATGCTGCTGAAGAGTCTGATTCAAATGATAGATCATTTATTGAAGAATTACCTACTGTTGATTTAAAGTTTAAAAGTAAGAAAAAATCATCTAGTAAAAAGTCTAGATCATTAAAGAATAAAGAAAGTAAAAAGAAAAGGCATAAATCGAGTTCCAGTGAAAGCTCACAAGATTCAGAATCAGAAAGTGGTAGTAGTTCAGATGATAGTGATTCTGAATCAACTGATTCAACCTCTACAGTTGAAAAAAAGAGAAAAAAGAAATCAAAAAATAAGAAGAAAAGAAAAACCAAAACAAATTACAAAAAGAAACACAGGGGTGATAAGAATAAGACCAAAAGTCCCGAAGATGAAAAAGATGCTAACAGTAGTATTCTCAACTTAATCGAAAAAGCATTGAATGTTGAAATTAAAAAGAGACCTTCAGATAGTAAAGAACCTAAACAGAAAAAAAAAAAAAGGAAACACGAAAAAAATAAAAATATAGCAAATGAAGAGAATGATGACAAATTTGAAAAAGTTAAGGATTGTTTAAAAGAAACAATTACAAAATTGGTTAAAACTGAAAAAGTCAATAAAAACCAGTCTCTTTCATGTGATGACACTGTCATTGAAGTATTAAAATATTTAAATGACAAAGAAAAAAAGAATAAAAAATCAAAGAAAAGTTTGAAAAGAAAGCATGACTCAGATATTTCTGACGATGAGGAAACTCCCAAAAAATCTAGATTAGTTGATAGTTGTTCAAAACTAAAAGTTAATGA